>NW_027505099.1:0-275309 GCF_021521415.1 Bidens hawaiensis | reverse complement strand
AAAAACTATGAATGTACCATTAGAAAAATACGGGCCCAACGTTTATGGCTAAGCTTGGACAATAACGTTGAGAGGGGACAAACTCCAAATGTATAAAAATAGTTCAAAAATGAGGGGTGAGGGGCTCAATAAATTTTTGGTTGAAACAGGTAAATTCGCACTATTGCGCGGAAAAATAGGAGGCCAGAGTCATCCCTGGCCCTCACTATACCTCGCCCCTGCCACCGACCAACCATAAAATCATGTCAATCGCTTAGAGCATTCAAAATGCCAAACCTATATAATGTGTGTGTGTGTGAGAGGCCCTCACATTCTCGTCCGTCTCAACGATTGTAGCCCCAAACCTTACCAGCAAACTACCCCACAACAACGCGACTCGTTTCCCCCCTCTCGTTTGGTGCCCGCCACCTTGGACGGGCGCAATTACAAACGTTAGCTTTGTGAATGCTCTTATAACAAACTATGCAATAATCAAAATAAATAGATAAATATTCTAAATTTAAATTAATAAAAGTGTGACAACAAAACATGATGTAATTATCAATATAAACCTCAAATGGTGAACTCTATTTGATGACTTTTGAAGCCAACAGAAAATATAGTGGAAGTAGTGCTGAATATTGAAGAATATTCACGGAAGTGATGATATTCATAACGACTTAATTAGTATTAATATAGTAATTTAAGGTTATTAGGTGTAATCTGATTAATCAAAGACTTAAATTAACTTTACACTTAACAAATGCGTGGATTAACATCGGATGTATCTTGGGTTTGAATATGTGGCGTGCGGGAACCGCTTGTTTAATCGAATTGTATAAAAGGCTTTAAGTATTGATTATTTTAGATTATACTTGAAGTGATGATGTACATATTGCAACTCGATAATGTGGGAAGCTTAATAAAATGAACTTTTTTTTATCATCCAACTCAATAAAATGTAATAGTTTTAAGCCAATTAAGAGAACATAGATAGAATTAACCGGCTAAGTAAGCTAGGATTTAACACGTCACGAAAAAATAACATTAAAAGTACAATGAGGTTCATGAAAAAAGGCAATCAAATCAATACATGCGTAAAAGGTTGCCGTTTAAGACGATCAAGATTAGCCTAGCCAGCTAAGACAATATGACATGACTAACTGGCTTAGACGACTAAGATTATCCCCATCTTTAGAATCAGTCAGCTAAAATAACTTAAAAGTTAAAAAAAATGGGTATAAATTATTATTGAATAACCATTTTACCAAAATTAATTATTACTCTTATTAAACAGTTATAAAATCAATTAGTTACACTAGCAAATTTTAATTGCTTTGATTAATCATGAACAACCACTTGAGATTTTACTCTTTGGCATATATAGATGAAATCTTGTTAATAGTGTGAGATGTTAAATTGCTTTGCTAATTTCACTTATAATGAAGTCAAGCGATGTCTAGTTCCTCACGGCCCACATGTCTTACTCTATCAAGTGGTTGCGAAGGATCATGCCATGATTACATAGGATAAAACTCTATCATTTAACGTCACGCCACTGATTCTAACGCTTGCATTGGCTACATGCTAATTTGTGCATCATTGAAATAAAGAATTCCTTGTTCCCCCCTTTAGACGCTGGTCAGTTTAAACCGAACCACATTAAATTCCTGTGTCAGTTTATTCCTGTGTCAATTCATGAGAAAGGCTTAACATTTACAAGGATTCCTCTAAGTTGCAATTTTATCCCTACAAAATACTACAACTTTGCTATTTTATTGTTTCGTTTTAAGTGAATTAAACTGAATGTTCCATCAACAATGTTTGTTAAATATGGGATAAATATAAATCAAATAATAATAGCTATAATGAAGAGTGAACTGCTGTTTCATCCCTATGGTTTGTAAAAATTGCCAGTTTTAGTCCAATAGTTTTAAATTGCTGTTTTTGTTCATGTGGTTTCATTTCACCTACACTTAAACCCGAATTCATTAACCCCGTTAAGTTTGATCGTTAAACTCATCAGGGTGTCCCTCACGTGAAGGCCATTTTTGTCCTTTTCTCCCCAAATAAACCACATCATAATTCGCAAGCCCTTCACGTGAGGGGCTGGGGTGTAATTGAAAAAAAAAGGACACAACTGCCCCTCACGTGAAGGGTACGTTGATGTGTTTAACGACCAGACTTAACGGTGTTAATGAATTCGGGTTTAATTGCAGGTGAAATGAAACCACATGGATGAAAATATCAAATTTGAAACTATTGGTCCAAAACCACAAATTTGGACAAACCACAAAGACGAAACCACAATTAACTATTATAAATCGGCTAACACACGTGTACCATTCCCGTAAACAAGTGAGCACTAAACTAGTAGATTTATAAACTATAAAAAATGTGATGATCAAGGCATCGACTACTTTCGATGTCAATTAGACCTATTCAAGTATTCAACCGATTAAAATCGGCTCACAAAGTACAGAACTTTGAACCAATACTTAGACTATAGTTTATATGAAGTTTCACCTCACGGGTGATAAGGTTTCCCATTTCTATGTTTAGCTCGTGACACTACGTACTGGCTTTGAAATTGTTATAGCATGCATGTAGGTCACTTGAATACTAATGCATGTGGTTCATGATCGATCATAATTAATGGTTGATTATCAGATTTAGGATTCCATGCTTATTCAAATAGTTTGTAGGTGTTTTGTTTTATTTTATTTTCTTCTCTTCTTTTTGGTGGTAAACATCTTATTTCATGGTTGTAACAAGTTATAGATATATAATTTTGATATTTAGGGATTTTTGTCACGATTATGCAATTTGAAGTGTTCATTTTGCAAAGTGAACATAACAAGGGAGCGTAAATGGAATATACTTTTGTCAATATCTTTACACGACCATCATAGTCTTACAGGAAAGCATTAAGCACATATATATGTAGACTAGATTTTGAACCCGTATATTACACAGGATTTGCAAATAATACAAATAAATAAGATCCGTTATTTTAATTGTGATTATCAAAATACTAATAAATTAATTTAATGTAGATTTAATGGAAAAACAAACGTGTGGTTAACAAAAAGTACTAAAATAACATGGTTTTAATGGAAACGTTAGGTACTGATCTGCAAGAAATTTAAAAAAAAAGTACTAAAGTTGCGTAATTGGTTAAACCTCATGTATGAAAATGAAACTTAATTTAATAATGAATAAAATCTATACTATGTTATAACCCACTTGACAAAATGGTTTTGACCAATGATCCATGAATAGCTAGAATGAATGAGATTAAAGATTAGGAATTAAAAAAAATATATGTTTGACACTTAAGCTTCAACATTTTCTTTATTAGTATTGTAAGATAAGTAGCAATAGTGGTAAACATTTTAAAAACAATACTAAAAGCAATGACAAAGAAAACTATATAAAAGAGGGAATGAAAGGGACATTTCAATACAACTTAAAGAATATTAATTTTTTCTAAACAACTTTTAAAATTAGTGACAATATCTGAGTGAGTCTTTTAAAGAAGGGATGTCAATCGTTCATACGGATTTTGAAGCTTCAATTCCGAGCTACCCAAAAACATCATCGAGGAGGAAATCCACCACTGTGAGAAAATCCTTTGAATCAGGTTTTAGACTTTAGATCTTAAAGATTCAAAGTCTTAATTATCACTCCCATGTCATTAGACTAGAAAGATAATCGCAACAATAATACTATCACCAATGATTTGATTTGATTTGATTTTGCCATGTTAGGCATTCTAGTTTTAGTTTGAGCAAAGTTATACATGTTTACAAAACAATACAAAAACTATAATCTAATAGAAACAATAAAGTCAAGATTCCACTACGACATATAGTATTATCTAAAACATATAACTAACGTTAGTTTGAGCAAAGTTATATATGTTTACAAAACAATACAAAAACTATAATCTAATAGAACCAATGAGGGCAAGATTCCACTATGACATAAAGTATTATCTAAATCATAAAACTAACGTGTTAATATGTAATACATTTAACTATTAAACTTTAGACCCGTGTTTTCTTAGATTTGTTAACGTACACCGCAATAAAAATAGATATTTGCTAGCAAATATCCTTTTGCTATGAATTGGGTTCGTAACCAATACCTTTATCGCTATTCGTTTTTTTTTGTTAACATTTACTATGATTTTATTAATTAGATTTATCATGTTATTTTTAATATCTTTCGTTAATATTGTTATTATACACATGCATACATGTCACACCCTCAAAATCCACTAACGGAGTTTTACCGTCAGAGGGTGTGAACTAACAGGATCGGAATCATTAGTTATAATCAAACCATAAAAACGTTTAAATGAAAATAAGTGCGGAAGCGTAAAAACCAAAAGACAAAAGTTGCGTCACGCAGGACGACTTAAAACCCAAGTAATAATAGTTAAAAACATGTTTGCATATCAGAATGTTCAAAAACCATGCATGATCCTATACCGCGCGCCCGCCTCGGCTACCTGAGAATAACATACTAAAAGTGTCAACACGAGGTTGGTGAGTTCACAAGTTTATATAAAATAAAGCGTTTAGCGTTTGCGTTCAGCGTTTTGCGTTACCAGATAGTGTTATGTCAATTATATATCTATAGGTAGCTAGCCTATAAAACAAGTATTACTAAGTGTTCGACACCGAAGCTGACTGTTTATCATTTGCCTTGCCACCAGGTCTATCCCGACCATGGTATGTGTTTAGCCAAGATTACACCCACTCGACCTCCAGTCGAGTTTAGCGTTGGGTGGGGTTTGTCAAACCCATTAGTACTACTCAACAATGACTCGCTATTATCCAATACTAAACGGTTCGATGTGAATGAAGGACTTTAGTTATTGCGTTTGCCACTTAGTCTTTACAAGTGATATATAATTTATATTAACAAAATCTTAAATGCGTTTTCGGAGTATGTTATCTCCCCAAGTGAAAAGCGTTTGAAAATAGTTTAGAGGGGTAAGTGAACTCACTGTTTGCGAAGAATTCCCAAAATAAATCACCAAAGGATGCGCGTCACAGAAAAACTCTCTCTAGCGTTCTAAAACAACAAAGAGATTTTTTTTCTAAGTGTCGGAACTATTATCGAGTCTCTAGACTCGGCACATAATACCTATGCACACAATATGTTTCGTGTTTCGTTTGTGAATCGTGTGTGTCTTTAACAAGTACATTTGTGATACATTACATGTGTGAGCAATTATTTACGTGTCATGTATTAATAATGTACATCACTAGCAATTACTCCCCGTGAGGGCAATTTGGTCAACACATAACAATTAACTAGCAATTATTCCCCGCAAGGGTAATTTGGTCAAAACACGACAATTAATTAGCAATTATTCCCCGCAGGGGCAATTTGGTCAAAACATAACAATTAACTAGCAATTATCATGTTTCATGCATTTTCACAAAATTCAGCAGCTAGTTTCACCGAGACAGAAATTCTACTTGAAAGATTGTACTATTCCACCGATCATAGCATCTCAATTAATTTACCAAAAATCATCACAAAAGCATACATGTATTAGGTTTCCAGAACATATTTTATTTTATTTTTATTCCACATAGGTTTCTCACAATGATCAATACATTACAGCAAACTCATAACAGTCAAATTCATGCGCAACAGAATGTTGTTTGAAATTCCCGTTAAACGAAAAATCCAACAAATGCAAGACCACTTGGGTTAGGTTCCTAACTTAACAAGCCAACTTCCAGAAGTGGAACCAACCCAATTGGTCTCGTAGTTCATGAGATATAATATTTACAAAACAACCTAACAGCAGGTCTAACAACTCAGCTTTGCACAATGTTTTTGTAAAATCATAAAGGTTAACTTTTACACGTCAAAAAATTGCAAATTTATATTCTTTAGAAACTAGACTCAACCTAGTTTACTGTAGTATCAATAATCTCAACCAATTTTTACATTTACACCCAGATACAGTCAATTGAACATCAACAACACAATCTGTCCAGAAACTGTTTGCAACAAAACTCAACATATTAACTATCTATGGACCATAATCCGTTCATATGACCTTCTAGACACCATAATCATTATCCATGCACATCAAATACACACAACATACATGATTAGGGTTTTACTTGAACTCAAAATCAAAGAAACAAGCAATTAACATGCAATAACATCCATTCTAGTTATCAAATCAACAATCAATACATAATTAACCATCATCTAATCAAAACAAGTCATATGAACATTATATATTTAATTTCCAGATTCTAGGGTTTATAATTATACCTTCAAAAGCACAAAAATAAGCAAGAGGAAGGTAGAAGATGACTAGAATCGGGTGTAGGATGTTTTAATTGTGAAAAACAAGATCAAGAACCAAGCAATATGTGTTTGTATGAGGGCCGATAGCAAGGAGAGGGGGGGGGGGTAGGCTGCCGTCGGGTTTTGTGAGGGAAAGAGAGAGGGGAGTTAGGGTTTTATAATATTATTAATAATAATCATATTACATCTAGGTCCCTCCACTTTCAAATGTTACTTTTCTAACTTAATTAACTAGTTCTAGCACATTGAGTTAACGTTTATAACAATGTTATCACATAACACATAAGTCTAACACATAATTATCACATAATTATTGTTTTGACATTTTTCTTTTATTCACCAATTGTTTGCGTCAACTCGTTTGCGTTTCGGTGCAATTCCCGAAAGACTACACATGTAGTAAGTGTCAAGCGTCATTTAAACCCTAGTTTAAATGTAATGCGGTGTGCGTTATAGATTCAGTAATCTTTAAGTTTGAATTGACGGAGTTGAGTTAACGGAGTTAACCTGAAATTGACGATTGTCACATCATTCCCATGTCAAAGAATTTTCGTCCCGAAAATTTGAGTCAAGTCGTGATGAGTGTCTGAAAAAGTAAGAAAAAATTTTCAGTTTGTCATATCATCCCCTAGTAGAAAGAAATTTCGTCCCGAAATTTAATTCATACCTCCGGTGATTTCTGACGGTTTTTTGGGTTTCGCGGTTTTCTGTGTTTGGTCAGCCCTTCAAAAAGGTGAGGATACTTTTTCATCATTTGATCCCCGCGTTCCCACTTGAACTCCGGTCCACGTCTTGAGTTCCAACGAACCTTAACGATTGGAATTTTGCTGTGCTTGAGTGTTTTGGTTTCCCAATCCAAAACTTCAACAGGTTCTTCAATGAAGCATAGCTGTTCATCAACTTGCAGTTCGTCCAAAGGGACTACTTGGGTTTCATCAGATAGGCATTTCTTCAAATTGGATACGTGAAATACATTGTGTACGCCACTGAGTTCCGTTGGTAGGTCCAGTCGGTACGCCACCGGACCAATGCGCTCAGTTATTCGATAAGGGCCAACGTATCGTGGGTTGAGTTTGTTTCGCTTTCCAAAGCGAACCACACCTTTCCAAGGTGAGACTTTGAGTAACACTTGATCGTTCACTTGAAATTCGAGAGGTTTTCGGTGCTTGTCGGCGTAACTCTTTTGACAATCTCGTGCTGCTGCCATGCGGTTTCGGATTTGAACAATCTTTTCCGAGGTTTCGAGTACCAGTTCTGGACCAGTGATTTGGCTGTCACCCACCTCTGCCCAGCAGAGAGGTGATCGACACTTCCGTCCGTACAGCGCTTCAAACGGCGCTGCTTTAATACTTGCGTGGTAGCTGTTATTATACGAAAACTCTACCAAATGTAGGTGAGGTTCCCAACTTTTTCCGAAATCCAACACGCATGCACGCAACATGTCCTCTAAGGTCTGAATAGTTCGTTCACTTTGCCTATCCATCTGAGGATGGTATGCTGTGCTCATATCAAGGCGTGTGCCTAAGGCACTCTGTAGCGACTTCCAAAAGTGCGAAGTGAAACGGGAATCTCGATCAGAAATAATTGAGACAGGCACTCCGTGTCTAGACACTACTTCCTTCATGTAGACGCGAGTCAGTCTTTCCATTTTGTCCGATTCCTTAATCGCTAAAAAGTTTGCCGACTTAGTCAACCGGTCAACGATCACCCAGATGGTATCGCATCCCGTCGGTGTCTTAGGTAAACCCGTGATAAAATCCATTGAGATGTGTTCCCATTTCCACATTGGAAGTTCCGGTTGTTCCAGCAAACCAGATGGTTTCTGATATTCTATTTTGACTCTGGCACAAGTCAAGCATTTGCTCACGTAGGTGGCAATGTCGGCTTTCATATTTGGCCACCAGTAAAGTGCCTTTAAGTCATGATACATTTTATCTGAGCCAGGGTGGATAGAATATCGGGACTTGTGTGCTTCGTCCATCACCAGAGTTCTCAACTCTCCGTACCGTGGAACCCAAATCCGGTTCTCAAAATATCGAACCCCGTCCGATCTGGTTTCAAGTTGCTTGTTCATGCCCCGCATGAGTTCCGATGGAAGATTATCATCCTTCAAAGCTTCAAGTTGTGCATCGCGAATCTGATCGGGTAAGCTGGCATGAATCGTGAGTTGCAATGCTCGCACTCGCCTGGGTTTATCGGTTTCTTTTCTACTGAGGGCGTCGGCCACTACATTGGCCTTGCCAGGGTGGTACTTGATGGCACAATCATAATCCTTAAGCAGCTCGACCCAACGACGCTGTCGCATGTTCAGCTCCTTCTGATCGTAGATATGTTGGAGACTCTTGTGGTCGGTGTAAATGGTAAACTTGGTACCGTACAAGTAATGCCTCCATATCTTAAGGGCAAACACCACAGCTCCGAGTTCCAAATCATGGGTCGTGTAGTTCTTCTCGTGAACCCGTAGTTGTCGAGAGGCAT
Source organism: Bidens hawaiensis (assembly GCF_021521415.1). NCBI lineage: Eukaryota > Viridiplantae > Streptophyta > Magnoliopsida > Asterales > Asteraceae > Bidens > Bidens hawaiensis. Next base: position 266,504 of record NW_027505099.1, on the reverse strand, counting down.
AGGCTATAACCTTCTCGAGTTGCATCAGCACACAACCGAGACCTTGTATCGATGTGTCACAATGTACTTCAAAATTCTCTGTTCCCTCAGGGAGGGCTAAAATAGGGGCGCTACAGAGTTTGGTTTTCAACAGTTGGAAAGCGGATTCTTGCGCGTCTCCCCAATTGTACTTAGTACCCTTGTGAGTCAAAGCGGTGAGGGGTTGAGCAATCTTTGAAAATCCCTCGATGAAACGCCGGTAGTAGCCGGCCAGTCCTAGGAATTGCCGCACCTCAGTCGGAGTCTTAGGTGCTTCCCAGTTTTTGATGGCCTCTACCTTACCGGGATCGACATGGATACCATTCTCGTTGATCACATGTCCTAAAAAGTGAACCTCGCGAAGCCAAAATTCGCATTTCGAGAGTTTAGCGTACAGTTGTTCCTTCTTCAATAATTCCAGAATTATCCTCAAGTGTTCTTCATGGTCAGCTTCGTCCTTGGAGTAGACGAGAATATCATCAATGAAAACAATCACAAACTTGTCGAGGTACGCCTTGCATACTCGATTCATGAGATCCATAAATACGGCTGGTGCGTTGGTTAGGCCAAAAGGCATAACCGAAAACTCGTAGTGACCATACCGTGTTCTGAAAGCAGTCTTTGGAATATCTTCCTCGCGCACTCTTAATTGATGGTAACCAGACCGCAGATCGATCTTCAAGTAAAAACTCGATCCTTGAAGCTGGTCAAACAGATCATCAATTCGGGGTAAAGGATAACGGTTCTTGACCGTCACCTTGTTCAACTCCCGGTAGTCGATGCACATGCGGAAAGTCCCGTCCTTCTTTCTGACAAATAAGACAGGGGCTTCCCATGGCGTTGAGCTAGGTCGGATAAAACCCTTATCCAACAAATCTTGTAACTGAGTGGACAGTTCCTGAAGCTCCGCCGGTGCGAGCCGATACGGGGCTCGTGCTATGGGTGCTGCACCGGGTGTCAACTCGATTTGGAATTTGACTTGACGAATAGGAGGGAGTCCAGGCAAATCCTCCGGGAAAACTTCCGGAAAATCTCGCACAATCGGTATATCTTCAATTCGCTTCTCCTCCGCGGGTTTCTCAACAATATGCGCCAAAATTGCCGGATGACCCTTTCGTAGATACTTCTGCGCCTTCATGAGGGTAATGACGCTGGTGGTCATGCCGCTCTTCTCGCCCTGGATCGAAATGATCTCGCCGGAAGGGGTAGTAATGTGGACTATCTTGTCGTGACATATAATCTCTGCTCGGTTCTCGGATAACCAGTCCATGTCGACCACGACATCGAAACTACTAAACATAAAAGGAATAAGGTCGATATCAAAAACATGACCTGACAGTTTTAACTTACATCCCGCAAGTACATGAGTCGTTACTATAGTCTTACCGTCAGCTAATTCAACAGGAAACTTAGCATCTAACGGGGTTGGAGTTAGGTCTAAGAGTTGACTAAAGGCTTTCGACACAAAACTCCTATCAGCTCCCGTGTCAAACAATACAGAAGCAAAACAATCGTTCACAGGGAACTTACCAGTCACCACGTACGGATCATTGCGGGCTTGACCCGACCCAATAACAAAAGCTCTTCCTTTACCATTGTTTCCACCACCACTGCCACTTCCATTACCTCCATTGTTGTCGTTCTGTTTCAGCTTAGGGCAGTCTTTCTTAAAATGGCCCTCTTGACCACACTCAAAACATCCCTTAGTCGTCATAGGTGGTTTAGGAGCACCCTTTGCCGCAAGGTCTCCTCTACATTCCTTTGCCTGGTGACCCATCTTTCCGCATCTTTGACACTTGACACGGTCACACGGCCCAGCATGATGATAGTTGCACTTGTTGCACTTCGGATATTTCCCAGCATAGCCGCTCGAACCCTGCCCGCTACCGTTGTTATTGTTGTTGTGACCCTGATTGTTGAAGCTCCGGGTGAATTCGGGCTTTCGGTAGTGTTGCTGCTGTGGGGGGTTCGAGGATGAGGATCTGGTATTGTCAAACTTTCTCTTTCCGCTGCTCGGGTTGTTGTTGCTGTTGTTGTCAGTGTTCGGGTTGTCACGGGCTTTAGTGGTTGAACCCCTAGGTGGTAGCGCACCTTGGGTCACTGCTTGATCCGTTAGTTTGTGAGCTAACTGAATCGCTTGTTGAATCGTGGCTGGTATGGAAGACGTCACCATGCCCTGAATTTGCGGTGCTAACCCATCAATATACATTTCAATCCTCTTACTCGGTGGGTCTACCATCCGTGGACACATCACAGCTAACTCGTGAGAACGGGTAGTGTAGGCTTCGATTTCTGAACCCACCATCTTCAATGACCAAAACTCTGATTCCAACTTTGCAATCTCCTCCCTAGGACAGTACTCTTCTCGCATCATGTTCTTGAACTCCTCCCAGTTCATAGCGTTAGCCAGTTCTAATCCAAGAATCTGTACATTCGAATTCCACCAAGTGAGAGCAGAATCTTCAAGTGTTCCAGCCGCAAATTTGACCCTACTGGCAGGTGGACAATTACACATCTCAAACGCTGATTCGGCCTTCTCAGCCCAACGCAGGAAGCCTATAGCTCCCTCAGTGCCCTTAAACGTACTAGGCTTGCAGTCAAGGTAGTTCTTGAAGGTGCACGTTCCAATTGGACCTCAAGCTTGGTTCTGAACATGTGCAACTAGAGCGGCCACCGTGTGATCATTCAGCAGAGTTTGGAGTTCTGCTGCAGTCAAGTTGATGTTACCACGTCCGTGTCCAGCGTTTATTCCTGCCATTTCCTAGAATCACAGCATAAGCTGTTGAACATGAGTTTTTCTTTCATATGCAACACGCCATACCTGTAATAAGAAACAAACATCACATCACACCCATATATTAATCCAAATAATAATTTATGATTAAAACCATTGTATTCGTTACAAAGTATTTAAAATCAATCCTTAAAATTATAGAAAATAATAGTTTAGATGGAGACAACCCCTCCATCTAGGTGTTATCATCACTGGATGTCATCATCTGAGGACACCTCTGAGTGTGCCTCCTCCTCAGCCGGTTCTTCCTCCGGTTCTTCTTCAGGTTCCTCCTCGGGATCTTCATCGGGATCCTCTTCAGGTTCCTCTTCGGGATCCTCTTCAGGTTCCTCTTCCTCAGGCTCTGCCTCAGGTTCGGCTGCGTTCTGAGCAATTTGCATTTGTAAAACATCGCAACGCTCTAAAGCTATCTCGGTTCGAGTCCTTGCTACTTGGACTTGCTCTTGCAAGTCTATCATCTCGGCTTGCATCTTTCTCATAATCTTCATCTGTTGGTCACTAGCCTCTTGCATTTCCTTCATTACCGCTGTCATACGGGAAATTTCCTTTTTAGTTTCGGTTCCATCTTTTAACAGTCCGGATACGTTCGCTCTTGTATAGCGCATGTAACCAACATCACGCTCCAAACAAGAAACAACAGCTGCGAGCACACGCTCTACAGGTTCGGTTATAGGTGGTAGGGTGTTGGGGTAAGCAGGATGGTTCGGGTGAGGTAGCGGGGGAACTTGTTCACGGTAGACCATACGTCTGATCATATTAGGGTACCAATCCCAGCTAACTTCGTTTTCGTACATGCCTCCGGATAAGCGGTACCTCTTCGGTGTGGGAGCTTCGAGTTCCGGGACTACTCGGGGTGGCGATGAGGTAGGTAACTGCGGTTCCTTCCCATGCGCATGAGTCATCTGATCGGATGATGATGATGGTGGCGTCGACATCCCTACATGTAAGCCGTGTACGCGCGCGTATGAGTGAAAGGGGTAAAGAGATAAGATAACAAAGACTACACAAACATATGCAGTGCGTATCATTATAACTAATAGGTCGACGCGGTTATAGTCTAGTATGCATGCAATTTCTAGTTCGCTATAACCAATGGCTCTGATACCAATCTGTCACACCCTCAAAATCCACTAACGGAGTTTTACCGTCAGAGGGTGTGAACTAACAGGATCGGAATCATTAGTTATAATCAAACCATAAAAACGTTTAAATGAAAATAAGTGCGGAAGCGTAAAAACCAAAAGACAAAAGTTACGTCACGCAGGACGACTTAAAACCCAAGTAATAATAGTTAAAAACATGTTTGCATATCAGAATGTTCAAAAACCATGCATGATCCTATACCGCGCGCCCGCCTCGGCTACCTGAGAATAACATACTAAAAGTGTCAACACGAGGTTGGTGAGTTCACAAGTTTATATAAAATAAAGCGTTTAGCGTTTGCGTTCAGCGTTTTGCGTTACCAGATAGTGTTATGTCAATTATATATCTATAGGTAGCTAGCCTATAAAACAAGTATTACTAAGTGTTCGACACCGAAGCTGACTGTTTATCATTTGCCTTGCCACCAGGTCTATCCCGACCATGGTATGTGTTTAGCCAAGATTACACCCACTCGACCTCCAGTCGAGTTTAGCGTTGGGTGGGGTTTGTCAAACCCAGTAGTACTACTCAACAATGACTCGCTATTATCCAATACTAAACGGTTCGATGTGAATGAAGGACTTTAGTTATTGCGTTTGCCACTTAGTCTTTACAAGTGATATATAATTTATATTAACAAAATCTTAAATGCGTTTTAGGAGTATGTTATCTCCCCAAGTGAAAAGCGTTTGAAAATAGTTTAGAGGGGTAAGTGAACTCACTGTTTGCGAAGAATTCCCAAAATAAATCACCAAAGGATGCGCGTCACAGAAAAACTCTCTCTAGCGTTCTAAAACAACAAAGAGATTTTTTTTCTAAGTGTCGGAACTATTATCGAGTCTCTAGACTCGGCACATAATACCTATGCACACAATATGTTTCGTGTTTCGTTTGTGAATCGTGTGTGTCTTTAACAAGTACATTTGTGATACATTACATGTGTGAGCAATTATTTACGTGTCATGTATTAATAATGTACATCACTAGCAATTACTCCCCGTGAGGGCAATTTGGTCAACACATAACAATTAACTAGCAATTATTCCCCGCAAGGGTAATTTGGTCAAAACACGACAATTAATTAGCAATTATTCCCCGCAGGGGCAATTTGGTCAAAACATAACAATTAACTAGCAATTATCATGTTTCATGCATTTTCACAAAATTCAGCAGCTAGTTTCACCGAGACAGAAATTCTACTTGAAAGATTGTACTATTCCACCGATCATAGCATCTCAATTAATTTACCAAAAATCATCACAAAAGCATACATGTATTAGGTTTCCAGAACATATTTTATTTTATTTTTATTCCACATAGGTTTCTCACAATGATCAAAACATTACAGCAAACTCATAACAGTCAAATTCATGCGCAACAGAATGTTGTTTGAAATTCCCGTTAAACGAAAAATCCAACAAATGCAAGACCACTTGGGTTAGGTTCCTAACTTAACAAGCCAACTTCCAGAAGTGGAACCAACCCAATTGGTCTCGTAGTTCATGAGATATAATATTTACAAAACAACCTAACAGCAGGTCTAACAACTCAGCTTTGCACAATGTTTTTGTAAAATCATAAAGGTTAACTTTTACACGTCAAAAAATTGCAAATTTATATTCTTTAGAAACTAGACTCAACCTAGTTTACTGTAGTATCAATAATCTCAACCAATTTTTACATTTACACCCAGATACAGTCAATTGAACATCAACAACACAATCTGTCCAGAAACTGTTTGCAACAAAACTCAACATATTAACTATCTATGGACCATAATCCGTTCATATGACCTTCTAGACACCATAATCATTATCCATGCACATCAAATACACACAACATACATGATTAGGGTTTTACTTGAACTCAAAATCAAAGAAACAAGCAATTAACATGCAATAACATCCATTCTAGTTATCAAATCAACAATCAATACATAATTAACCATCATCTAATCAAAACAAGTCATATGAACATTATATATATAATTTCCAGATTCTAGGGTTTATAATTTTACCTTCAAAAGCACAAAAATAAGCAAGAGGAAGGTAGAAGATGACTAGAATCGGGTGTAGGATGTTTTAATTGTGAAAAACAAGATCAAGAACCAAGCAATATGTGTGTGTATGAGGGCCGATCGCAAGGAGAGGGGGGGGGGTAGGCTGCCGTCGGGTTTTGTGAGGGAAAGAGAGAGGGGAGTTAGGGTTTTATATTATTATTAATAATAATCATATTACATCTAGGTCCCTCCACTTTCAAATGTTACTTTTCTAGCTTAATTAACTAGTTCTAGCACATTGAGTTAACGTTTATAACAATGTTATCACATAACACATAAGTCTAACACATAATTATCACATAATTATTGTTTTGACGTTTTTCGTTTATTCACCAATTGTTTGAGTCAACTCGTTTGTGTTTCGGTGCAATTCCCGAAAGACTACACATGTAGTAAGTGTCAAGCGTCATTTAAACCCTAGTTTAAATGTAATGCGGTGTGCGTTATAGATTCAGTAATCTTTAAGTTTGAATTGACGGAGTTGAGTTAACGGAGTTAACCTGAAATTGACGATTGTCACAATACATTTCACGAGTTTGCTATGATTTGAAAAACAGTTAATTTTACTTTTCTTTAAATAACCATTTCTCGATTTTGTTAAGAATTTTGCTCTGAAGTTTATCAAATTAATTTTCAAATATTTGTTTTCTCGGTTTTGCTACAAATTTGTGCTACGTATTTAGTTTGTGTCAAAATACCCGTAGCTAAGCCGTAACAAAATATGTCCAGTAGCTAATTAATCCGTATCCACCCAAGAGTTTGTATCATAATTTGTTGGAAATGTGTTTCTCTCCATGAGGTTGAGTGTTCAAGTCCAGTAATAGATAAACATGTATAATGAACGATGCAAACTGTAGGTCCCCCGCGGGGCGTCGCCGATCGATACGAGATCCGCACGAGGTCTAGGAGTGCGGAATCCTCCTAGACTCGTTTATGGTGTAGAAGACGAAGAACACGATTACACACAAAACACATACACGAACAAACACACGAATGGGATAAACACATCTGCAGATCTTTTATATAATAACCAAACACGTTACATACCAACATAAACAGAAACACGGCCGACCCGAGGTGAGCTCTACCTCGGGTCGTCCCACACGACTCTCCCTCTCTGTTTCTCTCTAGACAATTGAACTGAACACTCAAAACTCTAACTTTCTGGATTCTCAAACCTAAACAAGACACACATATATATAGATACACAACTTCGCGGGCTTGGGCTTGGGCCTGTAGGCGAAGTTGTTATAACTTCGCCTAAGGCGAAGTTGTTCTAACTTCGCCTATGGCAGAAGGCGAAGTTGTTATAACTTCGCCTATGGCGAAGTTGTTCTAACTTCGTACTTCGTTTCTGCTGAACAGAATTGCATAGCGACGGTCACAAAATGCACCAACAGACTCCCCTTTGACCGTTGCTCTCAATTCTAACAAACACAAAAGATCATCTGTTACAAAACATGCACCAACACAAACAACAAATTAGCTAGGCAAAACTTAATTTTAATAATACGATAAAGTGTTATCATAAGATACGCGCGTCTTGGCTTTAGTAGGCATTGTATCTGGTTAACTTTTGAATTTTGTTGTATTTTGGAAACACAATAAGGTGTATGCGACTCACTCAAAGGTATAAGACAAGATAGTATGTTTGCCAATACTTGTAGTTAGTGGGAAATGATAAAAGAAACAATATGATATCACCCTTGTTTTATGAAAAGATCTCTTTGATTGATTAGCTTTACTATATGCATATACAAGTGGTGCAACTTTTATTATTATAAAGTAATTAAATTGGTTTCCATTTCTGATTCCATTAGTGACCGTGGAGGTCTTCCCCATGACATGCAAATTAAATACATGAGCCTACTGCCTACTGGTATGGTATATATATAGCCTAGTTCCCATTTAATTCTACACACCAAAAACAGACACAACACACAAACATAGATAGAGAGTGCTAAAATATCAAAACAAGATGACATTTGAAAAACTAAAGCCTTATTTGTATGTCATTTTCTTGCAATTTGGGAATGCAGGGTTGGTCATAATTGCCAAAGCTGCTCTTAACCAAGGCATGAATCACTATACTTTCGCCACGTATCGAAACCTCATTGCTGCCCTTGTTATGGCTCCTTTCGCTCTCATCTTCGAAAGGTTGTCTTTCTCTTTCTCTCTCGAGATTTGCGTTTATCTTTCTATATATATTTGTACACATATATAATGTTGAAAGCGCTCTAGCGACTTTTGCAACCATGTATTTGACATCTGTATAATGACAGGAAAGGAAGGCCAAAGTTGACATTTTCAATCTTCCTCAAGATAATGTTGCTAGGCTTTCTAGAGTATGTTTCTATTTCTCTTGAAGCTAATAATGTTGAAAGAATTATGATTTCACGGTTTAACAATATGTATTGATTAATCATGATTCATATATATCTTGAAATTTAGGAGTGTAACTTAGTCATGAATTACAAGAAAATGAGATAATATTAAAAATGTAAATAGTTATCATAACTCAAATTATAGAGAATAATGAGTAAGAGCATTCTCAGCAGGTACTTTTGAAGGGGTATGTACCCGCCTTAACATCGAGCGGGGCGGGTCAACCCACAAGATATAGACAAGAGGCTTGAAATCAGGATGTCATAAAGACAAAAAGCCAAAACCTATGCGCAAGCGCATGAAACATCTGCGCGTGGCGCATATCACATATGCACACAACACACACATTTAGTGTGAGAATAAAGAGAAGACCTTGCGCATCCCCGGGATAGGCGCATAAAGGCCGCGCGTAAGCGACACACAACAAATGAGACAATAGTCTAATCCAAATCAGGATAAGGACAACCATGATTGTACTCATCAGACAACCTTCCAGAAGGTATCTTTTAAGGAATAAAGAATGTGCTGATGTTGACAGCTGCCAATGAAGGGTGGACAACTCAGCAAAGCCCATGTGCCACCGCGTGATGGCACATGGGTCAGGTGAAATACCTTGGTCAGAGAATAATCAATGAAAAAGCACCAGGTGTCCTAAGTACACGTGGCGCGAAGCAATAGGAGGAGGCCAAAAAGGCCCTAATTGGGTCTGAGCCCAATCATTGGAAACCCTGATACTATAAATACCACACCACCTCCACAGTTGGAGGCAGGCAAGAAAATATATTCTAAGTCCTTTACTCATTTTCACATCCTGATTATCCTCTCCTACAATATCTGGTTCTCACACCGGAGGGTTACCCCAAAGAGGACCCCTCTGTCCCTTTCTGAGGGGTAAGCTCACGGTGCTGTTCGTTTTGTAGGTGGAAGAACTCGTGTCTCGGAAAACCATCGGTGATATAGCACACTCGTACCCGAGGAACGTTGATCGTATACAAGTAAGTCGATACACGTTTCTTCATTGGCGCCATCACCTGTTACAACGGCAACAAAACCACTATTTCATCAATTTTCTCTCTGAAAATCTTCACCATGGTTTCCGGTGTTCGAAACAACGATCAAGTTCTGGAGGATAATGAGCTTGAGGATGTTAATGAGGGACATCAGTTTCTGAGGGCGCCGCGTGACACTGCGCGCACCACCAGTAACCATCCCTTCAACACAACACCTCATAGTCAAACTGAAACTCCCCCAGACGATCTCACGTTCCAAAATCTGACTGGTACAAAACAAAAAGGACCAATGGGCCCGGAAGTTGAAACCAATGACCCTAAGGAATGGCTCATAAACGAACAACGGCGTTTAATGGACAAATACAATGAGTTGGTAAAACACAAAAAGTTAGCCGATTTAACACAAAGGCTCGCATTTGATAAACAAACCATGCAAGGAACAACAAAAAGGACGCGCGCGCTGGAAGACGGTTATTCTGTTCACACCGAACAAGCTGATATTAGTGATGAGGAAGAGGTGCACAGCATGAAGAAGACGCGAGATACTCATGCAGGAGGTTCACAGCTTCGCACACACATGCACATAGCACATGGAGCCAAAGCTGATATGGATTTATACACACCATACAACCCACAAGCGAAAGGGCAAGTGGACGTATCCACACCATATTGGCCAACATCTTGGTAAAACATTCAAAATTCGCTGAGCGCATTGCGAAGGCTCCCATCCAACACAAAACCAAGATGCCAAGTGGTTTAGGCAAGTACGATGGTACAACAGATCCAGATGATTTCTTACAAGGTTTTTATAACACTGGAAACTTAGAAAGCTGGACGATGCCAACATGGTGTCACATGTTTGCTCGCTGCCTCACGGGTGCAGCGCGTGTCTGGTTCGAAAGCTTGCCGACAGGACAAATCGATGGGTTCGAAGAGCTATTGGAAAAGTTCCAGGCTCACTTTGTACAGCAGCGCAGACACACGCGCGCGACCCCGATGACATCATGCACTACGTACGCAGGAATGATGAAACCATTGAAGACTACATAACTCGTTTCAATCAGGAATCTCTTGCAATTGGAGGCATCACTGAACAACTCTTGCACGTGGCCTTTATACAAGGTGCGCGCAGTGATCAACTCCGCAGAGCTCTCGTGAGTAGAGAAGGCATGCCAACCACTTGGGCTAAGCTTATGGAAGCATCGCGAGTCTTCGCGCGAAATGAAAAACAAATTGCCCAAGACAGAGCAAGAGATAAAGGGCATCAAACAAAAGCACCACGCAACAAGGAAAGGAGGGGCAAACAAAACTCCGTATGGTCCAGGTTGCAGCAAACCAATTATTCTCCTGCAGAAAAGCAAGCGCAACAAAGTTCACCCCAACCCCAAAAAGACATTCTTAATCGCGGAGAAGGTGACAAGAAAGAAGGCGGCAGAGAGCCTAACAAACCTCTACCAAGAATATGGACTCCCCTCACCAAAACGCCTTCGCAAGTGTTAAGCACAGAGAATGTCCAGTTTAAAAATCCCAGGCCATTACTCCATAAGGGACCACCGAACAGTGACAAATATTGTGAGTTTCACAAATCCACAGGGCACAACACCGATGCATGCCATCATTTGAAGGATGCGATCGAAAAAGATGTGAAATCAGGCAAGTTGGCTCACCTGGTAAAAAATCCAAGACCAGAGAACGAACAACCAGACGGAGCCTCAGCCAGTAAAAAATTCAAAAGAATCTATGTAGCTGAAGGAAGAAGGCAAGGGCAAGGATCGAGGAAGAGAAGCGCGCAAATCCAAGGGGATTGGCGCTAGCAACAAGTAATCTTTCCAAGAATCAGAGGAGGCCCGTCTATCAGCAGTCCCCTAGTCATCACTGCACACATCGCTCATTATGAGGTGTCAAGAATCCTGGTGGACACCGGTAGTGAGTCAGACATCATGTATGAGCAATGTTTCAGGAAGTTGGATCCAGCAGACCAAGCAAGGCTCGAAGTTGTGAGTGCACCAATCTCGGGTGTCTCAGCTCGATCAACGTCCTTCTCTCCCGAGGTTCGAAATGTGGAGGTACCTTTACCGTCACCTGCTAGCTCTGTCCGCCACGGGTTAGCGACATAAAGTGCGAATAAAGGTTCATCGGGACATTTTCTTCAACAACTAAAGCCCTTATTATCCCCGCAGAGCCTCCAAAGGAAGTAAAGACTACAGGTCCCTAAGGAAGTTCCTTGCCCACTTCTTGGCATCTGCCTTGATTATGTTTCTTGTCCGCGAATCGTATTCATGTCCGACCCCCTTCTCTGTTGGCGAATCGACTTCAGCTCCTGTACTTCTTTCCTTAGGGCCGTCTAAAAAGTATTAAGTTCTTTAAAGATCTTCGGCTCCTTTTGAAGCGGAGAAAGGGTGAAAGCTAATAATCACTTTTTTCCATAACTTACTTGGAAAAGGGAAACTCATGCCTTTCTTAATCAGTTACTTGCCTCCTTCTGCTACTAGTGATTCAATTCCAAAGATGGAGGAAGTGTTACCCAGCGTCGAAGTGAAGTTCCTTGTCTCAGCGTCCTTCTTCCTATTGGAAGGGCCCCATTACTTTGGCAAAGAAGGCCCTACCTCAAACATTCAATCAACCGGTTTAGACAAAAAGTAGGGCAAGTCATCAGGTATCAAACTAGGGCATCGTCTCTTGGGCTTTTGAATGGCTACCGCCTAATGTGTCATTTGACCTCAGTCATTCCAGGCAAAAGGATCCGTTCCTGGACTTCGGTTAGGGCAAGAAGGCTACGGTTAAAAACCACCGACATGTCAAGATCAAAATTCGAAAGGTAGATCATTTCCGTAACGCTTTCGCAGAAAGGTTCGGTCTTTAATCTATATCAATAGCAAACCAACCAAATGCCTTTAAGGGGGAGTACTGCTTATGGCTTTGTACAGGTAAAAGGCAGTATTCCAGTCATGGGGGCTAAGCTTGTCATAATGTACCGAATTGGGTATTTCAGAGGATGGTGAGTCATCTAAGGGATTTGGCATTTGAACAAGAACCTTTGAGCATTTCCCAATCAATAGGAGTTTGATTTATGAGTCCAAACGAAATTATTCACCCCCTAGGTCAGATACAATTCGAACTAACTATGGGGGATGAGAAGCACAAGCGAGCTGAAATTGTCAACTTCCTGGTCTTGCCCACCACTTCAAGCCATAGTATGATCTTGGGTAGAGGAACGATTGCCCAATTCAACGCCATACCGTCACCAGCGCATGGCGCGTTGGGGTTCCCAACACCAACAGGAGTAACATTTGTGTACCGAGATCATTTATGCGCAGTAATAAGTATACCTCAAGAGGGGAGAATGAAGCTTCCAGTGGCAAACAACGCGCCAGAGGAATGGATTCTCAACCCAAAATTCCCAGAATAAACAATCACAATCGGAGCTACGATATCAGATGACACAAGAGTGAGAATGAAAAGATTGTTCACAACGTATATGTCAGTCTTCGCGTGGCAACATTCTGATATGACTGGGGTTCCGTGAGACCTGGCGCAGCATTCTCTAAACACATTCAAGTCTGTGGAGCCAATTGCTCAAAAGAAAAGAGTCATGGGAGACGAGAAGACAGAGGCCATGAATGAGCAAGTAGAAGATCTACTGCGCGCGAATATCATTCGCCCAATACGATATCAAACATGGGTAGCCAATCCTGTGATGGTAAAGAAGAGCAATGGGTCATGGAGAATGTGCATTGATTTCAGGGACCTCAACAAGGCGTGTCCAAAAGATTGTTACCCCCTCCCAAAAATTGACATGAAGGTGGACTCTATGGTGCCATTTAAGCTCAAATGTTTCCTGGATGCCTATAAGGGCTATCACCAAATTCAAATGGCACCACAGGATGAAGACAAGACTGCTTTCAGAACTGACAAGGGTGTTTTCTGCTACACAAAAATGCCCTTTGGTTTGAAGAATGCAGGAGCCACTTACCAAAGACTCATGGATGCAATTTTCAACGAGCAGATTGGAAAAAACGTAGAAGTCTACGTGGATGATTTGGTGATTAAAAGTAGGGAGGAAAAACAAATGCTCAAAGACATCGAAGAAACCCTTCGGCGCCTAAAGGAAGTAAACATGAAGCTCAACCCGAGCAAATGCACATTCGGCGTGGAAGAAGGGAAATTTCTCGGCGTAATGGTCACCAAGGATGGTTTCAAGGTGAACCCAGAGAAGGTGGAGGCTATCCTCGGCATGCCCTCACCATCTACCATGAAGGAAGTTCAAAAGTTGAATGGTAGATTGGTATCAATTAACAGGTTCCTAGCAAACCATGCAAGCAAATCTACCCCATTCATTAACACATTGAGAAATTGCTTAAAGAAAAGCCAATTCAAGTGGACGCCTGAGGCCGAGCAAGCTTTCAGTGAGATAAAAGAATGTCTGATAAATTTGCCTGCGCTCACAGCCCCACTACCTGGTGAAACTTTAACGTTGTACCTGTCAGCAGGAGAGCGCGCCATTGGCGCAGTATTATTGGTGGATCGCAAGGGAATCCAAACACCAATTTATTATGTAAGTCGGGTACTGACAGATCCTGAGACGCGCTACACCATCATAGAAAAGTTAGTTTTATCACTAACGCATGCGTCGCGCAAGCTTCACAGATATTTCAATGGTCATCCTATTGAAGTCCTGACTGATTACAACATCCAGCAAGTCTTGCGACGTCCCGCGCTCTCAGGAAGGCTGACAAAATGGGCGCTGGAATTAGGGGAGCACACGATCACCTATAAGCCTCGTCCAGCAATCAAGGGACAAGTCTTAGCTGATTTCATCGCAGAAATCCCTGAAGGAAAAGTCGAAGAGGCTCAGCGCGAAGTAGACCCTCCGCAAGCCAATAATGAAGAAAACATTTGGAGATTATTCACTGATGGAGCTTCAAACAACGAAGGGTCCGGCGCAGGCCTCAAACTGGTGGATCCAGAAAATCATGAGTATACTTACGCAATCAGGTTGGATTTCAAGAGCACCAACAATGAAGCTGAGTATGAAGCCCTGCTGGCTGTTTGCGCATCGCGCACAAGTTCCGAGTTAAAAAGCTAGAGGCTCATGTAGATTCATACCTGGTAGCAGCACAAGTCAATGGCCTTTATGATGCCAAGGAGAACACCATGCCTCTGTATCTAGAGCAGGCGAAGAAACTCACCGAACAATTTGACTTTTTCAGAATCATACACATTCCGCGCAGTGAAAATAAGTCTGCCGACGCGCTAAGCAAGATGGCATCAACCAGCTTCGATCATTTTGGCAAAGATGTCAGGGTTGAAGTAATGAGAAACCCGTCAGTGGGAGCGAAGTCTGTTCTTGTAATTCATACAACACCTTCATCATGGATAACTCCAATAATGGAATTCTTGAAGGAGGGAAAGGTACCAGACGATCGCGCACAGGCGAGGAAGATAAGACACAAGTCGCAGAACTACGAAATGCTCGATGGTACGTTATATCGACGCTCTTATCTTGGACCACTCATGAAATGCCTAGACGCTGAGGAAGCAAGCTATGTGATCAGAGAGATACACGAAGGAATCTGTGGAATACATGCTGGCCCGCGCATGATGATCGCCAAGGCAATGAACGCAGGTTACTATTGGCCAGGCATGTACTTGGACGCGTTAAAAGAGATCCAAAAATGCAAAGCGTGTCAGAGCTATGCGCCAAATACCATGCGGCCAAAGAACAACTTGATTCCGGTGACCTCTGCATGGCCTTTCCACAAGTGGGCAATCGATATTGTGGGTCCCTTACCACAAGCGCCAGGGCGAGTAAAGTTTTTGGTAGTGGCAGTAGACTATTTCACAAAATGGGTTGAAGCCAAGCCACTGGCAAAAATCACAGCCGAGGCAATGAAGCAATTTATATGGAGTCACATCGTATGCCGTTTTGGCCTGCCCATGGAAATCGTGAACGACAATGCCAAACAATTCACTGACAGGAAGATATCCAGTTAGTTCAAGGAATTGCACATCAATCAGGTCTTCACTTCAGTATACCACCCTCAAGGGAATGGCCAAGTGGAACGCGCGGACCAAAGCTTGCTGAATGGGCTGAAGAAAAGGTTGGAGGGAGAGTCCCATGCATGGGTCAAGGAGTTACCTAATGTCCTGTGGGCGCACAGGACATTAAGCAAAACCAGCAATGGCGAGTCCCCGTTCAGCCTAACCTATTGAACGGAGGCTATGATTCCAGCAGAGATTGGATGCCCATCCTATAGAGTGCTCATGATGAGTAAGACGGATAACGAGCAAGAAAAGAGGTTGGATCTCAATTTACTTAAGGGACGCAGAGAGGCGGCTATCATCGGTGAAGCCAAATACAAGAAAAAGCTAGAAAAATACTACAATCAGCGCGTGAAAGAATGCCACTTCAAGAAGAATGATTTTGTCCTTCGGAACAATGAAGCTAGTCGCGCAATACCCCCGGGAAAGATGTCTCCCAACTGGGAGGGACCTTATCAAGTCTCGGAAGAATTGGGAAAAGGCGCATACGCTTTAAAAGATTTAAATGGAAAGAAGATCCCGCGCACATGGAACGCAGCACAACTTAGAAAATGTTTCATGTAAAAGTTGTCAAGTTTGTAATTAAGGATTTTTAAGCCATTATGAATAATGATACGCTCTATGCGTTCTATTACCTTTTGCATACATGTTTCACACTTCCCTTTATTAATTTTGAGCAATATGACAACATTGTATTGACATCAAACTAAAAATAAAACGAAGTAAAACATACATGCGCGAGCTTCAAGCTCAGACGCGTTAACGAGTTTTAACTCTAAAACGTCAGGCCCAATAATATGAGCCTTAGCTCAAATTACTCATAGCATCCATCCTACGTATTGCGCAGCTGGACCATAAAAATACCTAAGCACAACTAAGGCAAAGCACATGCCAAAGCATAGTTGTTAAGGTCTCAGGTCGGGGCCGCGCATAGGATTATAATGGATATAGGCAGAGTAACACATACTGACACGTAAAGGCTAAAAAACTCATTCATAATTCCCTATAATAAATGCACGATAACGTCGCGCAAAAGAGGAATAATGAAATGCCAAGGCACGTGTCAGCATATTCAGAATATCGCAAAATAACTTGAAATATGACAACTGTTAAGGATTAAGTAAAAATAATTTCCTTACAACCTTGTTCAAGTTTCAATGTGTAAGCATACCTTATATTCAACAAGCACACACATGCAATATAAAGAGATGAATTGGGAATGCGCAAGATGCGAATAAGGGAAAAACAAAATTTCATTCCGAAACATAGAAGTTTACAAATTTACAAATGATGAGGTAAAAACTACAAACAAAAAAAAAACAAGAAGGGCTTTTCAAGTCTCTATGTTAATATCAGGCTCTTCATCTTCCTCATCATTATTTCCTCCCTCAGCATCTGGCGCAATCCGCTCCTCGTCATCTCCAAACTTACCATAATCAAGCTGTTCGTCTTGAATATAGTCGTCTTCTGTCATGATAGCGTCAGGAGTAGGTCCTTTGGCCACGCCAGAGCCGCTGGCAGAGGTAGCGTTGCCCGCGCCATCATCATTGCCACCAGTCCCTTCACATTCATCAAGTAATTTCTTTAAAGCGCCAAGATCGGGCTGGTCAGCAAGCGCGGCTATCTGCAAGTCACAAGGAACAGTATAAGTACAAAAGATTATGAAAATAAGTCAGGTAAACTCATTAAGGTTAAAATACCAGCTCAAGGATGGGAATTGGAGTATTCAAGTACTTCTCCCCCACCTCAGCCATGTCAGCGCAGACAGCGTCGAGCTGATAAGGGTAGTCGGATGGATTCTTCTTTAGCATGCCATATTCATAACCATCCTTAAACCCCTCAGCCCGACCCACCAAGCGCGACGCCACATTACAGTCCATCACAAGGGTCTGAAACTCGTCTGAGTATTTCATGGCATAAGCGCAACGAGTCACACCCTGTGAAATCAGCCATTGACGGTCCTGCGCGAGGGAAGAAACAGACGTCTCAAGAGCAGGGATTTGAGAGTTTAACAACTTAACAGTTTCCTTGGCTTGTTTTAGCTCTTCTTTGTCAGACGCTGCTGCCGCCAAGGCTTCATTCTTTTCCGCTCGCGCAGCATCGAGCTCTTTCTTCAGGCGCGCAACCTCACTCTCCAATAAAGATTTTTCAATATTAACCTGCGCAATAGTTTGGTCATGCGCCTCCACTGCCAACTCCAGGTCACGCGCTCGACGCGCATACTTGGCCGCATCTGCCTCTGCCACTTGCAGTTTCTCCCGCGCAGCTTGCAGCTCAAGCCCGCGCTTCATAAAAGCAGCGTTGGAACTTGCCCGGTTCTCACTAAGTTCTGCTTGGAGTTTCTCAGCTTTCTCTCGGGCATCAGAAAGATTCCAAGCAGAAATCTTAGCCTCTTGCTTGGCCTCCGCAAGGGCATCACGTACCTTTATATAATCATTGCGAAGCTCTTGGGAGGCAGCAAAAAACGCAGACCCAGCAAAAAGGTGGTCATTAAGCAAATCCACGCGAGCGCGGTCCTCTTGAAACCTCCTTTCAGCTGGAGGAACAGAGTGAGCCCAAAAGTCTTCACATACGCCCAAGGATTGGAATGAGCTCTCTTCAGTGATACTCCAGCTCAGGCGGTATATGTGATCGGCTCCCTACAAACACAAAGCAACGCAAAGAAACGTTTTAGTTATCTAAACACTAATTTGGAAGTCTGCACAGCGGAGCAAAATAAACTTATACCTGAGGAGAACCGGCAGAAAGATTAGCGCCAGCTGATGAGCTCCTGCCTGCCCCATGAGAAAAAGGCTGCGCCACGAAATCTCGTGGCGCTATAGGGCTTACGCGGCCACCATCAGAATTTTCAAAATTAACCTCCTCATCATCCTCTATAACAGGTCTCTTCTCCTGCGACTTGGAAGAATCAAAAATAGTCTCACGAGGAGGGCTGCGCACAGGAGGAGGTGAGGGAGGTCTTGACGCTGTTAGAGCAGCGCGAAAAATAGTCTCCTGCTCCTTAGTGATCCCAATGAGGGGAGATTCAGTACTTGTTGGAGCAGGGTCAGAACTAACGGCGCCAGCGCTAGCAGTGCCACCAGCAGCTTGTGTGCCAGCTATAATTCTTATGAAAAAACCAACAAGGAGAAATGATTCATGACTTGAACTAAAGGAAAAAATCAGACAATCAAAGCGCAATAAATACCATGGCGCACCGCAGTCCGCGAATTAAGCATCGCCATGAAGTCCATTTTCCCCCTTTTTGAGGGCAAAACAGAGGACTTCAAAACAACCTTCGGCATAGCCTTGGCACCTTGCTGCGCCTGAGGTTGAGCCACCAACGTTGCCGGCTCTACAAACATTTGAGTGAACAAAGCTTCATTAATAACTCTATCGGAATCACGCTCATAAAACCACAAAATATAAACAAAGTATACCTGTTGGAGAAGACGAAACAGCAGGCGCAGCACCGCTTCCCTTGTCCGCCGCGCGCAGAGATGAGGTGGCAGCACCATACCTCGTGTGGACTGGAGGATTGCCCACCCCTTGAGGCAAAGAAGACGAGGAAAACTTGGAAGTAAAACCCTTGGTTTTCTCAAGTCCCTTCACTTGAGTAGGAGGAAGATTCTGGGCAACAGAGGCATCATCTTTTTTCTGTTTTTTACTGGCCCCTGCGCCAGTTTTGCCTTTAGCCTTGCGCTTGAGTTTTTGCGCTTCAGCTTCTGCCTCCTTCCCTCCCTCTTCCACAGGCTCCAACTCATAATTAGCGAGCGCATCTACAATACGCGCAACAGAAATGTTAAAACCAAATTTGGTATTCTAAGGGCCTAAACACAAATACAAGGGCTTACCAGGCGCATCGCTGTCAAAGCAAAATTCTAAGTCGACAGGGATGAACATATCATCGAAGCGATCAGGGAAAGCAACTTCCCCAGCGTTCAGGGCGACAGAGCCACCTTCTGTATGCTCGTCATAGACGGCGTGGATGTATTCCTTGCTTTCTGCATAAAACAAGACAAGTGATATCAGCAAAACGAATTATACTCGCGCAAAATTAATGCAATGAACAAACAACCCACCTGAGCCATCAACATGGATGACAGGCTCAGTCTAGCTGTCAGTCCACCTCTTGCTCATACCAACCCCCACCAACGCTTCCTCGCAAATATTCTTGGCGGGGGATGGTTCAGCAGTTAATTTTTTAACCCACGCGCCAGATGGATTCTTAAGAACGTCATCATCCGCGGGCGCGGAAGTAATCGCGCGCATGGTCATACGAATGGGAATAACGCCAGCCTTGATATAAAAGAATTTTTCAACCCAGTCATGAAGGCTTTTGAAGGTAACAGTGCAGCACTTAACCTTCTGACTGCGTGGTGTGAATGAGAACCAAGAATCTTGGATTTTCGGCTTATAAAAATATTGAAAGCGCCGAGGGGTGGGCTCCTCGCGCTGAGCTTTGCACATGAACTCAAAATGAGTCATGCGCACTAATCCACAGGGATGGACTTGAGATATATGAATCCCGTAAAATTGGAGGAGCGCACCTATAAACCTCGTCATCGGAAGACGAAGATTACAGTGGGTGAAAAAGTGAGAATATAAAGAGATATAGCCGGCGGGAGGATCCGCCGCCGTTTGCTCGGTCGCCGGGAGCAGACAACCATACTCAGGGAGAAAACCCTGAGAGGCGACGAGATTATCAAAATCAGGTTGTTTCAACTTGCAGGGAATCTCATCCCATCTCTTCACCGCCTTGTTCTTCCCTCCCTCCTCCGACAAGGCCTCGGCAACCCGAGTACCCTTGCCGGTTTTCTTCAAAGCAGACATAACCACTGATTTTACATGGCCTTTACTAGGGGAAATTGTGGTGTCTAGGTTATCAGACATACAATTGCGAATCGAACAATATGGTTACTTTAAGCACGGAATTCAGGGACAAAGACGAAAGCTCTTAATCGGAATGTAAATGATAGGCAAAAGCTCTGAAAATGACAGTGGAGATGAAGAAAAAACCGTTCAAAAGGTTTGGTTTTATAGGCCCAGGAGAGAGAGAGAGAAACAAGTAATAATCAGATCTACGCTCACGCGCCCCCACTCGCAGGCGTAGGTCAACATAAGCGCGACACGTGTTCCTGACACTGTATGAGGAGACGTGAAAAGCCACTGTAGCACCTCGAGCACACGAAAGGTCTGACACATAACGTCTCCATCTCTGATGCATGTCAACACCAACCAACCACGAGCATTGACGATTCGTTTTAACCAAAGGGATGGAATTTCGCGCAACGCGCGTACAAGAAAAGAAAAAGAAAAAACAAGCCCTATTGAAAAAGCAAACTATTAAGTCTAATATCTATCTTACCTCGCTCGCGCGAGACAAGACACACATTAGACTGGGGGGGCTTGAAGGGGTATGTACCAGCCTTAACATCGAGCGGGGCGGGTCAACCCACAAGATATAGACAAGAGGCTTGAAATCAGGATGTCATGAAGACACAAAGCCAAAACCTATGCGCAAGCGCATGAAACATCTGCGCGTGGCGCATATCACATATGCACACAACACACACATTTAGTGTGAGAATAAAGAGAAGACCTTGCGCATCCCCGGGATAGGCGCATAAAGGCCGCGCGTAAGCGACACACAACAAATGAGACAATAGTCTAATCCAAATCAGGATAAGGACAACCATGATTGTACTCATCAGACAACCTTCCAGAAGGTATCTTTTAAGGAATAAAGAATGTGCTGATGTTGACGGCTGCCAATGAAGGGTGGACAACTCAGCAAAGCCCATGTGCCACCGCGTGATGGCACATGGGTCAGGTGAAATACCTTGGTCAGAGAATAATCAATGAAAAAGCACCAGGTGTCCTAAGTACACGTGGCGCGAAGCAATAGGAGGAGGCCAAAAGGCCCTAATTGGGTCTGAGCCTAATCATTGGAAACCCTAATACTATAAATACCACACCACCTCCACAGTTAGAGGCAGGCAAGAAAATATATTCTAAGTCCTTTACTCATTTTCACATCCTGATTATCCTCTCCTACAATATCTGATTCTCACACCGGAGGGTTACCCCAAAGAGGACCCCTCTGTCCCTTTCTGAGGGGTAAGCTCACGGTGCTGTTCGTTTTGTAGGTGGAAGAACTCGTGTCTCGGAAAACCATCGGTGATATAGCACACTCATACCCGAGGAACGTTGATCGTATACAAGTAAGTCGATACACACTTCTTCAACTTTAAACTTTTTATAAGAGAAATCTCTAAAAAAATTTTAGAGAATTGTAAGTGGTTGTAAGTACATGAAGGAAAGAATAATATTAAAGAGATGAGTAAATTTGAAGAAATATTGTTCATGCTCTATTTAATTTTTAATATATTTGAAAGTAGTTGTGAGTGAAGGAGATATAAAAAATAATGATAAAAAGGTAAAAAAAAATATTATTTAATTGTATATGAGAAAGAAAATAGTGTTTTTAAGTGTAATTATAGAGACAAAGAAACAGTTAAGAATGCTCTAACATATATGATAAATCAAATAATAATAACTAGACAGTAAACTCGGCTAATTAACAAATTAATGTTCCTTTACTATTATGTTAACCATATGACATACTTTTATACAGGCCGGTTGTCGATCAGAACTTATATTACGCGGGGATGAAGTATACAACCGCCACATTCGCAGTCGCAATGACCAACATAATCCCTGCCTTGACATTTCTCATGGCTTGGGTATGCAGGTAATGTTTCTATATATATTATGGATGTTCAATTCACATAAGCACATAATTTACATTCTATACCCATCAAACTTCTTACTTATACAAAACTAGTCCCTCTTTTACCCTTTGTTGTCAATAACCATCCACACACTTTAAAGTACTTGTTATTTTGGGCAGGATGGAGAAGGTGAATATCAAGAAAGTACATAGCATTGGGAAGATAGTTGGAACACTAGTGACTGTAGGAGGAGCCATGATAATGACCGTAGTTGCGGGGCCTGCAATTGGTTTGCCATGGACCAAGGATTCAACGACGAAACATCAACAACAGTCCGCAACCCATGTGAGCCCCGGAGATAATATCAAGGGCTCGATGATGATCATAGCCGGTTGTTTGTCATGGAGCTGCTTTTACATTGTCCAGGTTAATAAAAATTTAAATATAGGTTGCGTAGTTATTATATAAGTTCAGGGTCAAAATTTTGACGTAACTAGTTAACGTCTTTTGTTATACCTATTTTTTTTTTATTGGTGAACTAACCAATTCATTAGCAGAAAATCAAAATTACTTACCATAGTTAGTTTCAAGTGTTATCACATGATTATTGTCACACTAAAGAAATGAACTTGTTTTTTTACAGGCGATTACACTGAAGTCATACCCGGCAGAGTTGTCTCTTACAACTCTAATATGTGCAGCAGGTGCATTGCAAGGGGGTATAGTGACTGTTATAGCTGAAAAGGGTCATAATGAAGCATGGAAGTTACAATTGGATGCTGGACTTGTGACTATGGTCTATGTTGTAAGAAACTTTTGAAAATCATGATTATACATATAATATCTCCAATGCAAAATGCTAAAAGCACTAAAAATATGCGTCGCATTGGCTGCCACATTAAATTTCCAGTCATTGTCAAAAATAACTATTTTCTCTCAAGCTTTACAAAATATCTTTAAAAATCCTTACATTTTCATTATATCACTGCCTTCGACGTTTATTTTTCTTAGTCAAGATGTTTTTATACAGAATCAAGTTATATGAAAACTTATACAACCTATTAATAAAATACTTTGTTGGTAAAATAATTTGTATAATTAAATTATTGTTTAAAAGAAATAAAAATAATAAGTTATTGGTTTTAAAATAAAAACATTACTTATTTAGTTATTTTGCTAGGTTGCTAATATCTAAAACTAAGAACAAATATGGTTTAGTCACTAAAACGCATGGTGTGCACGTCATTAATCCACACCATGTAAACAAACAACTATAAAAGAAAATAAAAATTAAAATCCCAATCGACCCCACCAAAACCACCCGTTCATGCCCTTGTGGAAGGGCGTCCATCGGAGATGGTCTAATTGAAAGATTTATCAACTTCAATCATATATATATGATCTTTGATCGTCTTTAAATGCAGGGTGTAATCTGTTCAGGATTGGGTTACTATCTTTCCGGAATAATAATGAAGTCAAAAGGGCCTGTTTTTGTTACTGCTTTTAACCCTCTAAGCATGGTTATCGTTGCGGTTTTAGGATCTATTGTTTTGGCTGAAAGTTTAAATTTGGGAAGGTACATATATAATATATTTGGATCAACCTTTGCACCAGAGTCAAAAATAGAACAAAAATATCCTTGTGTTACATTACATATGTAAATAACAAAAAAGTGAATGTTAAATATTTTGCAGGGTTCTTGGTGCAGTTGTGATTGTTATGGGACTATACCTGGTGATATGGGGCAAGAGTAAGGATGAAAGTCAGCCGCCAACTTCGAAATGTGACCCGAATGAGCTTCCACCAGTTAATCATCAGCAGATGATACCCATGACAGTTACTAGCACAAGATTTGGAAAGCTTGAAATGGATAGTGTTTCAATAGCAATAACCGCCAACTAAAGTTAATGGTATATAGAGTAATGACTATGAATCAATTGTAATATATTTGACTTTGGACTTTCAATTTCCTAAACAAGTTTTTGTATTGAATATTATTGCAAACTATTGGGTCATGACGGATTTCCTTTACATTATCTATGATAATTTTATTGCAACATTAATTTTATGAGTTAATAATAATAATAATAAAAATAATAACAACGACGACAATAATAATAATAATAATAATAATAATAATAATACGAGTTACCTCTCTAACACATGCTCAATATGTATACTTTTGGTTACGGTGCGTGTCTACACACGTGTACACGCATGCATCCTTAAAAAGCAAAGACAAAAATAATAACAATATAAATTATTTGAGCAAGCTGATAACGATACTAATGATTTTTTAACAATAATAACGAAGCCGTATTGCACCCTAAAGACATGTGTCAATGTTAATTAACATCAAACCAATTGCAAAAGTTTAATTATTCTTGTTTATTATTCTTAGAAAAAGAAATTAAAGGTATACAAAAGACATGGGGTTAGGGGATCTATAATATTGTAACAAAAGGAAAAAGGAAGGAACACTAAGTGCATATATAATATACGTATACTATATGTGGATCATGCATGGGAAGAGTTGAGATTTTTCATTATGTACTATGTCAAAGTTTTTAAGATAAGGTTTCGGTGTGTTGTATATTTGAATGTTATTCGGACACGTTGTTGCCCGAGAGTGGGCCACGTGTTGGAAGAGTTAAAGTCAATTTTAAGTGACAAGGTTAAAGTTGACTTTAGACAAGAAAGTTGGACATGCACAACGAAACCCAAAACACAAAAAGTTTGTAATTTAAAAGATGATTATTGAGGTGATGTTTTAATTCAAAAGATTAAAGTAATACATGCGTGTTTAAAAATGATCATAAAATCTGTTTGAAAATAAAATAAAGAAGATAAAGGTATGTCCTCGAAATCCATTACAAAAAGAAAAGAAAAAAAATGACCCTCTCAAATAGTATTTAAAAAAGTTTAAAGGAAAGATCGGATGCCATCATTGTAAACTTTTGTTTAGAATTAAAAAAAAATTGAGTTTATATAATCCTAATTATAACCTAGTGGCCGATACCTTGATAATAATTCATACTTAAACTTTGACTGATGATAATTTAACTTTCACTTTTATTGTCAAGAAAAATCTCGTTAACATAATTATCATAGTGTTTTATATCATATGGTAGGTTTCTTTATTATGATATATATGAAATCAATTTATGTAATAGACTTGCAATTTAAAAACACAATGACCATGTAGTCGTCATTTTCTATATAAAAGCTCATGTTGTGGAATCACCCTCACTAAAAAGATATTTATTTATATATTGATTTAATAATAACAACAATCATTGTACTTAAAAAAGGTGACACTATTTGGTCGGAATAAGGTTATGGCCTCTTTAGAACATACTTTATTTTTATAAAAGCAACGAAGGATTACAAAATAAGCCAGAACGTATGTCACTAAGCTTTAATAGCTTTATGCAACAAAGTTATGAAAATCGTAAGAGATTATTGTCTTGCAAAAATGATGTAGCTACCCAATTGCTTTTTAGATAATTAAGTTAGAAACGTGTGTAATACACTAATACACAAATTAAATATATGAATTATTTAAGTATACTTTACTAGTGAAGAGATTAGTGATCGATACCAATCTATTAAGGAGAGAGTGGGTCGTTAAGATGGAAATAAGTTCTTTTATAAAACCAATTTGTTTCAAATTGATCATTGTCATTTAATTTTGCAAGTTGTAAATTTATATATTATGAGTTTTAGATGTTCAAGATGGAAGAGAATGAGAGAGTTGATGAATTTTCGGACAAGCTAAGTGGCACTGCAACGAAACTCAAGAGCCTTTCTGGTAGCCCAATATTAATTTAAGCCTAGTTTACCACTAATTTGGTAGCCCATTTTATTTTTTTGAAAAAAAGTTTTGCATCGACCCATTTGGATTCGGTATCGGGCAGTGCTAAAAAGTATCGGGCTAGTAAGCGGAAACTGGTACAATCAGAATGAAATTTGAGGCTCGTTTCCAAATTACTTGTCAAAACTTTGCTCTCACATCAAACTCTTACAAACAAATGTTCATATAATTCATATAAACATTCTTTTCGCTACTTTTAATATGAATGTAACCATTTTATGAACACACCATACGTTAACATTTACAATGCATTAACTGTTTCACTTGGGTTTTGGTATCGTTCTTTATTTGAAGTAAACAAATTTTAGAACATGTCACACAAAATAATTCATACATAGTAATCAAGTTTTAACCTTCCTTTCTAACGCCTACAGTTGACAATTTAGTCATTCATGGTTTATGAATCAAGTTTCGAATTAAACCCATTCCTTCTTTGAGCTTAAGCATTCATCTTAAATACTTAAATCCCTCATAAAAGTTCTCTTATCACTAACATATAACACCTTTTTACTTGTTCTTTAGTTTAAAACATTAAGTGAAACTTGGTCCAATTTTTTTCATTTTAAGTTACATAATACACGTTACATTAACGTTCAAACTTTTATATGCGGAATGAAATGGACCATTGTGAGGGAATGAAAGAAGAGGGTGTTTGTTGGTCATTGAAATGGAATCACCTATTACACCAAAACCATTCATCCGCACTCTCGTGTGTTTTTCATTACACCCTCTCTTTCACCTTACTTTCTTGACACCACTACATGACAATCACCATACCACCATTGCTATCGTCACCACCTTGCCACTTGCGACCACTACTCGCATGTCCACATTTTCATGCAAGGTATAGTTTTTCCCAAATCCTTTCAAGAACATCATAAAAACCGTTTTCACCTTTATATGGGTACACATTCAAAAATGGAAGATCTCAATGATTTCGAAACACGAACAATGGTGTTTCTAAGGATATTAATTATCATTGTAATATTCAGCCACTCAGGTCCATGGACAAACTCACTTGGACTTATACTTAGGTTTAAGAAGAGTTCGTTGATTGACAATAATCACCAAAGATGATGAGGTTGAAGGGTTGATTTTTTGCTTCACACACATAAAGTGACAAAACACTCACAAGAAGTTCTCAACTTTATGTAATACCACATTGGAGGTTCTTATATTATCGAGTTCGTATTATTCACCCAATAGTTACCTTTTTTGTCATAAAAAATTCTTTCATTAAATCTTCGATGTATATTACTATACTAGATTCATTCATAATATACTATTTAGGATTATGATGCTACAGCCTCTATCTCAACATCCTCCGTTTAAAAACATTTTTATTTGTTGAATGTCATATATTAATTTACAATGAAGTTTCATTGGAATTCATATTTTTTTAATGATTATAATTTTCATGCTAACTAATTAGATAAATATAAGTTTTAAATTTATAATATCATGTTTCAGTTTTCAAAAGATCTATGTATGAGGACTATTCTAAAGTCTAGTTTATTATTCATACGTGACAAGTTATCAAGAAAAAGTGAGACAACAAAGAAGACAAAGTTATACGCTATAGTGACACAGTACCGTACATAAACGATTGTGAAATATTGAAGTTGTCGTATTCAAGACAATTAAAAACAGTTGAAGCAACACGACATGTGTTAATCTATACCCCGAACAAAGGCTCTTAAACTTAACATTGTCAATAATATTATAAGCGTAAACGTGTATAAATTTGTACCATGCCAAAATTTTATAATTAATTAACATAACTACCACTCTTTATTTTATAGTTAATTAGTGTTCATCATAATCGTGGGTTGAATAATGGCATGTGATTTGATTCTCTTAGTTAAGTCATCAAGTTAGAAGATAAAAGTCCATATTATTGGTATTTGGAAGTCAACTTAAAAAACCAATAATTCAAGCATAGACCAAGGGCTATATTTACTTTTTAGCTTTACTATTAAATGATCTTAAAACTTCTTCAACTAAGCTAATAGAGACTTGTTACACCTTAACCACCATGCCTTTTGAAAACTAATAAAAATATTATTTAATGAAATTTAATTAATAGTTGGGTCTAGTGTTAATCAAATCTTTCTTATCAACACGCTAATATATATTGTTTTATTTGCGAAAGAAAGTAGTGTGTGATTAGTTTTGTTTTCTGAAGAGGTATGTACCCGCCTCAACACCGAGCGAGGCGGGTCAACCCACAAAATATAGACAAGAGGCTTGAAATCAAGATATTATGAAGGCACAAAGCCAAAACCTATGCGCATGGCGCATATCACATATGCTCACGCATATCACATATGCTCAGGCATCACATATGCTCACGCATCACATATGCTCACGCATATCACATGCTCACGCATATCACATCCGCGCGTGGCGCATATCACATGCTTGTGCATATCATATCTGCGCATGAAACATCTGCGCGTGAGAATAAAGAGAAGACCTCGCGCATCCTCAGGATAGGCGCATATCACACATGCACATAATCAACCTCGTCCTTATCCAAATCAGGATTAGGGCAACCTTGATTGTGCACGTCAGACAACCTTCCAGAAGGTATCTTTTTAAGGAATAAGAATATGCTGATGTTGACAGCTGCCAATTAAAGGTGGACAACTCAGCAAAACCCATGTGCTACCACGTGATTATAACCAATGAAAAAGCACCAGGTGTCCCAAGGACACGTGGCGCAAAGCAATTGGAGGAGGCCAACAAGGCCCTAATTGGGTCTGAGCCCAATCATTGGAAACCCTAGCACTATAAATACCACATCAACTCCACAAGGAGGAGGACACCCAATTACACAGTATTCAGCTATATTAAGCAATACACTCCAATTTCCTTATTCTCAGATTATTATCTTCTCCTACAAATTCTTATTCTCACACCGGAGGGTTACCCCAAAGAGGACCCTTATGTCCCTTTCTGAGGGGTAAGTTTACGGTGCTGTTCATTTTGTAGGTGGAAGAATCCAGATCCCAGAGAACCATCGGTGGAATAGTATAATCACACCCGAGGAAAGTAGATCGTCTACCAGTGAGTCGATCCACGTTTCTTCATTGGCGCCATCCACTGTTACAACGGCAACAAGATCTCATCAGATCTCTAAAAAAAAAAAACAAATTTTCACCATGGTTTCTGGCGTTCGTAACGTGGATCAAGTTCTGGAGGATATTGAACGTAAGGATGTTAATGAGGGACAGCAGTTTCTGAGGGTGCCGCGTGATTCTACGCGCACCACCAGTAACCGTCCCTTCATCACAACTCCTCATTGCCAGACTGAAACTCCTCCAGACGATCTCACGTTACAAAATCTTACGGCGCGAAACAAAAAGGACCAATGGGTCCAGAAGATGAAACCAATGACCCTAAAGAATGGCTCATAAACGAGCAACGGCGTCTAATGGACAAGTACAATGAGCTGGTCAAACACAAAACACAAAGGCAAGCGTTTGATAAGCAAACCGTTCATGGAACAAGAAGGGGGCGCGCACCGGAAGAGGGTCACTCTGTTCACACTGAACACGCTGAGTTTAGTGATGAAGAAGTGCACAGCGTCAGGAAGACGCGAGATACTCATGCAGGAGGCTCACAGCTCCGCGCGCAAATGAACATGGCGCCTAGAGCCAGAGCCGATCTGGATCTACACACACCATACAGCCCACCAGTGAGAGGGCAAGTGGATGTAACCACACCGTACAGGCCAGCCATCTTGGTGAAACATTCAAAATTCACTGAGCGCATCGCGAAGGCCCCCATTCAGCACAAAACCCAGATGCCAAGTGGTTTGGGCAAATATGACGGCACAACAGATCCAGACGATTTCTTACAAGGTTTTTACAACACTGGAAACCTAGAAAGCTGGACGATGCCAACATGGTGTCACATGTTTGCTCGCTGCCTCACGGGCGCGGCGCGTGTCTGGTTCGAAAGCTTGCCGACTGGGCAAATCGATGGGTTCGAGGAACTATTGGAAAAGTTCCAAGCTGACTTCGTACAGCAGCGCAGACACACGCGCGACCCTGATGACATCATGCACTGCGTGCGCAGGAATGATGAAACGATTGAAGACTACATAACTCGTTTCAATCAGGAGTCCCTGGCAATCGGAGGTATCACTGAGCAACTATTGCTCGTGGCCTTTATACAAGGCGCGCGCAGTGATCAACTCTGCCGAGCTCTCGTGAGCAGAGATGGCATGCCAACCACTTGGGCCAAGCTAATGGAAGCATCGCTAGTCTTCGCGAGAAATGAAAAACAAATTGCCCAAGATAGAGCGAGAGACAGAGGGCATCAAGCAGAGGCACCGCACAACAACGAAAGAAGGGGCAAACAGAACTCTGTATGGTCCAGGTTGCAATCAACCAGTTTTTCTTCCTCAGAAAAGCAGGCGCAACCAAGCTCACCCACGCCCCAAAAAGACGTTCGTAATCGCGGGGAGGGTGACAAGAGGGAAGGCGGCAGAGATCCTAACAGACCTCTACCAAGAATATGGACCCCCCTCACTAAAACGCCTTCACAAGTGTTAAGCACTGAGAATGTCCAGTTCAAAAGCCCCAAGCCACTACACTACAAGGGACCATCAAACAGTGGCAAGTACTGTGAGTTTCACAAGTCCACAGGACACAACACTGATGCATGCCACCACTTGAAAGATGCAATTGAGAAAGATGTGAAATCAGGCAAGCTGGCTCACCTGGTGAAAAACTCAAGACCAGAAAATGAACAACCAGAAGGAGCCTCTGCCAGTAAAAAGTTCAAAAGAATCTGTGTAGCCGAGGGAGGAACGCAAGGGCAAAGATCAAGAAAGAGAAGCGCGCAAATCCAAGGAGATTGGCGCGAGCAGCAAGTAATCTTCCCAAGAATCAGGGGAGGCCCTTCAATCAGCAGTCCTCTGGTCATCACTACACACATTGCTCATTATGAAGTGTCAAAAGTCCTGGTGGACACTGGCAGCGAATCAGACATCATGTATGAGCAATGTTTCAGGAAACTGGATCCGGCAGACCAAGCAAGGCTTGAAATTGTGAATGCACCAATCTCTGGTGTTTCAAATGAAATCATTCATCCCCTAGGTCAAATACAATTTGAACTAACCATGGGGGATGAGAAACACAAGCGAGCCGAAGTTGTTAATTTCTTGGTCTTGCCCACCACTTCTTGCCACAATATGATCTTGGGTAGAGGAACGATTGCCCAATTTAACGCCATACCGTCGCCAGCGCACGGCGCGTTGGGGTTCCCAACACCAACGGATGTAACTTTTGTATACCGAGATCATTTGTGTGCAGTGACAAGTACTCCGCGGGAAGGGAGAATGAAACTTCCAATGGCAGACAACGCGCCAGAGGAATGGATTCTAAACCCAAAATTCCCGGAGCAGACAATCACAATTGGCGCTACGATATCAGACGACACGAGGTTGAGAATGAAAAGATTGCTCACAGCATATATGTCGGTCTTCGCGTGGCAACACTCTGATATGACTGGGGTTCCGCGAGACCTGGCGCAACATTCTCTCAACACCTTCAAGTCTGTAGAGCCAATTGCTCAAAAGAAGAGAGTCATGGGGGATGAGAAGGCGAGGGCCATGAATGAACAGGTTGAGGATCTATTGCGCGCAAACATCATCCGCCCGATACGATACCAGACATGGGTAGCCAATCCTGTGATGGTAAAGAAAAGTAACGGGTCATGGAGGATGTGCATTGACTTCAAGGACCTCAACAAAGCATGCCCAAAAGATTGTTACCCCCTCCCAAACATCGACGCGAAGGTGGACTCCGTGGAGCCATTCAAGCTCAAATGTTTCCTGGATGCCTACAAGGGCTATCACCAGATTCAAATGGCACCACAAGACGAGGACAAGACCGCCTTCAGAACCGACAAGGGTGTTTTTTGTTACACAAAAATGCCCTTTGGTTTGAATAATGCGGGCGCCACCTACCAAATACTTATGGATGCCGTTTTCAGCGAGCAAATTGGGAGAAACCTAGAAGTCTACGTGGATGATTTGGTGATCAAAAGCAGGGAGGAAAGACAAATGCTCAAAGACATCGAAGAAACCCTTGGGCGCCTAAAGTAAGTTAACATGAAGCTCAATCCGAGCAAATGCACTTTCGGCGTACAAGAGGGAAAATTTCTAAGTGTAATGGTCACCAAGGATGGTTTCAAGGTGAACCCAGAAAAGGTGGAGGCCATCCTTGACATGCCCTCGCCATCCACCATGAAAGAAGTCCAGAAGCTGAATGGTAGATTGGTATCAATCAACAGGTTCCTAGCGAACCATGCAAGCAAATCTACCCCATTTGTCAATACATTGAGAAACTGCTTAAAGAAAAGCCAATTCAAATGGACTCCTGAGGCCGAGCAAGCTTTCAGTGAGATAAAAGAATGTTTGATAAATTTGCCCGCGCTCACAGCTCCACTTCCTGGTGAAACTTTGACATTGTACCTATCAGCAGGAGAGCGCGCCATCGGCGCAGTATTATTGGTGGATCGCAAGGGAATCCAAACGCCAATATACTATGTGAGTCGGGTGCTGACGGATCCTGAGACGCGCTACTCCATCATGGAAAAGTTAGTTTTGTCACTAACACACGCGTCGCGCAAGCTTCATAGATATTTCAATGGTCATCCCATTGAAGTACTGACTGGTTACAACATCCAGCAAGTTTTGCGGCGCCCCGCGCTCTCGGGAAGGCTGACAAAATGGGCGCTGGAATTAGGAGAGCACACGATCGCCTATAAGCCCCGTCCAGCAATAAAGGGACAAGTCTTAGCTGATTTCATCGCAGAAATCCCCGAGGGAAAAATTGAAGAGGCTCAGCGCGAGGCAGACCCTCCGCGAGCCAATGATGAAGAAAATGTTTGGAGATTGTTCACTGACGGAGCTTCAAACAACGAAGGGTCCGGCGCAGGCCTAAAACTGGTAGATCCAGAGAATCATGAATATACTTACGCCATCAGGTTGGACTTCAAGAGCACCAACAATGAGGCTGAGTATGAAGCCCTGCTGGCTGGCCTGCGCATCGCGCACAAATTCGGAGTTAAAAAACTAGAGGCCCATGTTGATTCATACTTGGTAGCAGCACAGGTCAATGGCCTTTATGATGCCAAGGAGAACACCATGCCTCTGTATCTAGAGCAGGCGAAAAAGCTCATCGAGCAATTTGACTGCTTCAGAATCATTCATATTCCGCGCAGTGAAAACAAATCTGCCGACGCGCTGAGCAAGATGGCATCAACCAGCTTCGATCACTTTGGCAAAGATGTCAGAGTAGAAGTAATGAGCAACCCGTCGGTGGGAGCAAAGTCTGTCCTTGTAACTCATACAACCCCTTCATCATGGATAACTCCAATAATGGAATTCTTGAAGGAGGGAAAAGTACCAGACGATCGCGCACAGGCGAGGAAGATAAGACACAAGTCGCAGAACTATGAACTGCTTGATGGTACACTATATCGACGCTCTTATCTTGGACCGCTCATGAAATGCCTTGATGCTGAGGAAGCAAGCTATGTGATCAGAGAGATACACGAAGGAATCTGTGGAATACATGCTGGCCCGCGCATGGTTGTTACCAAGGCAATGAGCGCTGGTTACTATTGGCCAGGCATGTACTTGGACGCTTTAAAAGAGATCAAAAAATGCAAAGCATGTCAGAGCTATGCGCCAAACACCATGCGGCCAAAGAACAACTTGATTCCGGTGACCTCCGTATGGCCTTTCCACAAATGGGCAATCGATATTGTGGGTCCCCTACCGCAAGCGCAAGGACGAGTAAAATTTTTGGTAGTGGCGGTAGACTATTTCACAAAATGGGTCGAAGCCAAGCCACTAGCAAAAATCACAGCCGAGGCGATGAAGCAGTTTATTTGGAGCCACATCATATGCCGTTTTGGCCTTCCCATGGAAATTGTGAGCGACAATGGCAAACAATTCACTGACAAGAAGATATCCAGCTGGCTCAAGGAATTGCGCATCAACCAAATTTTCACTTCAGTATACCACCCTCAGGGGAATGGCCAAGTGGAACGCGCGAACCAAAGCTTGCTGAATGGGCTGAAGAAAAGGTTAGAGGGAGAATCCCATTCTTGGGTTGACGAGCTACCTAATGTCCTGTGGGCGCACAGGACATTAAGCAAAACCAGCAATGGCGAATCCCCGTTCAGCCTAACCTATGGAACGGAGGCAATGATTCCAGCAGAAATTGGATGCCCATCCCATAGAGTGCTCATGATGAACAAGATTGATAACGAGCTTTTACTTGTTCATCATGAGCACTCTATGGGATGGGCATCCAATTTCTGCTGGAATCATTGCCTCCGTTCCATAGGTTAGGCTGAACGGGGATTCGCCATTGCTGGTTTTGCTTAATGTCCTGTGCGCCCACAGGACATTAGGTAGCCCATCCCAAAGGAAGTTGGATCTCAACTTGCTTGAAGAGCGCAGAAAGGCGGCTATCATCAGTGAAGCCAAATACAAGAAAAAAACTGGAAAAATATTACAATCAGCGCGTGAAAGAATGCCACTTCAAGAAGAATGATTTTGTTCTTCGAAACAATGAAGCTAGCCGCGCGATTCCCCCAGGAAAGATGTCCCCCAATTGGGAGGGACCTTATCAAGTCTCGGAAGAATTGGGAAAAGGCGCCTACGCCTTAAAAGATTTGAATGGAAAGAAGATCCCGCGCGCATGGAACGCAGCACAGCTTAGAAAATGTTTCATGTAAAAATTGTCAAGTTTGTAATCAAGGCTTTTTAAGCCATTATGAATAATGATACGCGCTATCTTCTCCTAATGTGGATTCTATTACCTTTTGCATACATGTTTCACACTTCCCTTTATTAATTTTGAGCAATATGACAACATTGTATTGACATCAAAACGAAATAAAACGAAGTAAAACATACATGCGCGAGCTTCAAGCTCAAACGCGTTAACGAGTCTTAACTCTAAAACGTCAGGGCCTTAGCCCAATAATATGAGCCTTAGCTCAGGGCCTTAGCCCAATAATGTGAGCCTTAGCTCAAATCACTCACAACATCCATCCTACATGCTGCGCAGCCTGACCATAAAAATACCTAAGCACAACTAAGGCAAAGCAAATGCCAAAACATAGTTGTTAAGGTCTCAGGTTGAGGTCGCGCATGAAATTGTAATGGATATCTGAGTAACACATACTGACACGTAAAGGCTAAAAAACTCATAGTTCCCTATAATAAATGCGAGATAACGTCGCGCAAAAGAGGAATAATGAAAACGCCAAGGCACGTGTCAACATAATCAAGATATGGCAAAATCACTTACAATATGACAAGGATTAAGTATAATAATTTCCTTACAACCTTGTTCTTATTTCAACGTGCAAGCATATCTTATATTCAACAAGCAAACATGCAATATAAAGAGATGAATGGGGAATGCGCAAGATGCGAAGAAGGGAAAAACAAAATTTCATTCTAAAGCATTGAAATTTACAAGTTTACAAGATGATGAGATACAAACTACAAATAAAAATAAAAAAACATGAAGGGCTTCTCAAGTCTCCACGTCGACGTCAGCCTCTTCATAGTCCTCATCACCGCCCTCAGCATCTGGCGCAGCCCGCTCCTCGTCATCTCCAAACTGACCATAGTCAAGTTGTTCGTCCTGAATGGAGTCTTCTATCACAATAGTGTCAGGAGCGGATCCTTTGGCCACGCCAGAGCCGCTAGCAGGGGCAGCATTCCCCGCGCCATCATCGCCGTCACCAGCCCCTTGCACTCGTCAAGTAATTTCTTTAGCGCGCCGAGATCGGGCTGGTCAGCAAGCGCGGATATCTGCAAATCATATGGAAAATATGAGTACAAAAAAAAAGACTTGGAAAATAAGTCAAGGTAATATCATTAAGGTTAAAATACCTGCCCAAGGATGGGAATGGGAGTATTCAAATACTTCTCCCCCATCGCGGCCATATCCGCGAAGACAACGTCGAGCTGGTAAGGGTAGTCGGATGGGTTCTTCTTTAGTGCGCTATATTCACAACCATCCTTGAACCCTTCAGCTCGACCCACCAAGCGCGAGGCAGCGTTGCAATCCATCACAAGGGCCTGAAACTCATCTGAGTATTTCATCGCATAAGCGCAACGAGTCATACCCTGTGAGACTAGCCATTGGCGATCCTGCGCGAGAGAAGAAACAGTCGTCTCGAGGGCAGGAATCTGAGAGTTTAACAACTCAACAGTTTCCTTAGTCTGTTTCAGCTCCTCTTTGTCGGACGCTGCTGCCACCAAGGCTTCTTCCTTTTCCGCTCGCGCAAGCTCGAGTGCTTCCTGGCTAGACGCTGCCGTCGCCAAGGCTTCATCTTTCTCGGCCCGCGCGGCCGCTAGCTCCTTCTTCAGGCGCGCAACCTCACTCTCCAATGATGATTTGTCAGTTATAGACTGGACAAGAGCTTGGTCACGCGCCTCCGCGTCCAGCTCCAAGTCGCGCACTCTACGCGCGTACTTGGCCGCGTCCGCCTCGGCCGCCTGTAGCTTCTCCCGCGCAGCCTGTAGCTCATGCCCGCGCTTCACGAAGGCGGTGTTGGCACTTGCTCTGTTCTCGCTGAGCTCTGCTTGGAGTTTCTCAGCTCTCTCTCGAGCATCAGAAAGATGCCAAGCAGACACTTTAGCCTCTTGCTTGGCTTCCGCAAGAGCATCACGTACCTTTACGTGATCATAGCGAAGCTCTTGGGAGGCAGCAAAGAAAGCCGACCCAGCAAGCAGATGATCGTTGAGCAAGTCATCGCGAGCGCGGTTCTCCTGAAACCTTCTTTCAGCTGGAGGCACAGAATGAGCCCAGAAGTCCTCACACACACCCATGGACTGAAATGAGCTGTCCTCAGTAATATTCCATCTCGGGCGGTAAATGTGATCGGCTTCTTGCAAACACAAAGTAATGATCTAAGTCATCAAAACACTAATATGGAAGTCCGCGCAGCGGAGCAAAAACGAACTTATACCTGCGGGGATGAAGCAGAAAAGTCAGCGCCAGGCCCACTAGAAGACGGCGCCGCAAAACCTCGTGGCGCGGCAGGGCTGGCGCGGCCGCTGTCGGAGCCTTCAGCTTGAACCTCCTCATCCTCCTCTGAAACAGGCCTTTTCTCCTGCGACCTAGAACCAAAATCAGTCTCGCGAGGAGGGCTGCGCGCAGGAGGAGGTGAGGGAGGTCTCGATGCCGCCAAATCGGCGCGTAAAACGGCCTCCTGCTCCTTAGTAATCCCGATGAGGGGAGATTCAGCGCTTGCAGAAGCAGGAGCAGAACCAACGGCGCTGCCACCGGCGCCAGCAGTGCCGCCAGCAGCTTGTACGCCAGCAATGACTCCTATGAAAAAATCAACAAAAAGAAATGGTTCATGACTTGATCTAAAAGAAAAAAAGTCAGAAAATAAAAGCGCAATACATACCTTGGCGCAACTCCGTTCGCGAGTCAAACATCGCCATGAAGTCCATTCTACCCTTTTTTGAGGGTAAAACAGGGGACTTCGAAGCGACCTCCGGCGCAGGCTCGGCACCTTGTTGCCCCTGAGGTTGGTCCACCAAGGTCGCCGGCTCTACAAACATTTGAGTGAGCAAAGATTCATTAGTAACTCTATCAGAATCGCGCTCATAGAACCATAAAGGATAAGCAAAGTATACCTGTCGAAGAGGAAACGGCAGGCGCAACGCCACTCCCCTTTTCCGCCGCGCGAAGGGAGGAGGTAGTGGCACCATACCTCGTGTGGACAGGAGGTCTGCCCACTTTTTGAGGCAGGGAAGACAAGGAAAACTTGGTGGTAAACACCTGGGTTTTCTCAAGTCCCTTCGCCTGAGTAGGAGGATCCTGAACAACAGGGGCATCATCTTTCTTCTGTTTCTTACTGGCCCCTGCGCTAGTTTTCCCTTTAGCCTTACGCTTTAGTTGGGGCACCTCAGCCTCCTCCTCCTCCTCCTTTTCCGCGAGCTCCAGCTCGTAGTTTTCGAGCGCATCTACAATACGTGCAACGGAAATGTTAGCCAAATTTGGTATTATAAAGGCATAAGCATAAGTACAAAGGCTTACCAGGCGCATCGCTGTCAAAGAGAAATCCTTGATCAACAGGGATGAACATGTCATCGAAGCGATCGGGGAAGCCAACCTCCCCAGCGCCCAGCGCGACGGAGCCACCCTCCATATGCTCATCATAGGCGGCGTGGACATACTCCTTGCTGACTGCACAAAACAAGTCAAATGATATCAGCAAAAAGAATTATATTCGCGCAGAAGTAATGCAATGAGATTAACTTACACAAGCCGTCAACTTGGATAACGGGCTCAGTCGCGCTGTCGGCCCACCTCCTGCTCATACCAACCCCCACCAGCGCCTCCTCGCAAATGTTCTTGGCGGGGGATGGTTCGGCAGTCAACTTTTTAACCCAGGCGCCAGTTGGGTTCTTGAAGACACCCACATCCGCAGGCGCAGAAGAGATCGCGCGCATGGTCATGCGGATGGGGATCACACCAGCCCTGATATAGAAAAATCTCTCAGACCAGTCATGAAGGCTCTTGAATGAAACAGTGCAGCACTTGACCTTCTGACTGCGAGGAATAAATGAGAACCAAGAATCTTGGATCTTGGGCTTATAAAAAAACTGAAAGCGCCGAGGGGTGGGCTCCTCGCGCTGAGATTTGCACATGAACTCAAAGTGAGTCATGCGCACGAGTCCAAACGGATGGACTTGGGATATATGAATCCCATAAAACTTAAGCAGCGCACCCACAAACCTGGTCATCGGGAGACGAAGGTTGCAGTGGGTGAAAAAATGGCAATAAAGGGATATATAGCCGGTGGGCGGGTCCGCCGCCGTTTGCCCGGCCGCCGGCAACATGCAGCCATACTCAGGGAGAAAACCCTGAGAGGCGATAAGGCTGTCAAAATCGGACTGTCTCAGTTTACAGGGGATTTCATCCCACTTCTTCACTGCCTTGGTCTTCCCTACCTCCTCCGATGAGGCCTCAGCAGCCCTCTTCCCCTTGCCGGTCTTCTTCAACGTAGACATTACTAGCGATTTCACACGGCGATTGCTGGGGGAGATTGTGTTGTCGGAGCTATCAGACATACAACTATAAAATCGGACAAAGGATGCTTCTGAAGAACAGAGATCTGGAAGCAGAAGACAGTTAATCGGAATAGAATGAAAGAAAGGAAAGCTTCGAATAAACAACAAAGAAGATGAAGAATAAAAACTCTAAGTGCTTGCTTTTATAGGCCCAGGAGAGAGAAAATTTGGTACTAATCTAACTTCACGCGCCTCCACTCGCAGGTGTAAGCCAACGCGAGCGCGACACGTGTCCCTGACACTGTGTGAGGGGACACGAAAAGAAACGATACAGGTGCTGCCAGAGTTCACGCGCCACCACTCGCAGGTACGGACCAACGCGAGCGCGACACGTGTTCCTGACACTATGTGAGGGGACATGAAAGGCAACTGTAGCACCTCGAGCACACGAAAGGTCTGACACGTCTCCATCACTGACGCATGTCAGCAACGACCAACCACGTACAGGGACGATTCGTTTTCAACCAAAAGGATAGAATTTCGCGCAACGATGAGTAACAAGAAGAAAAGACAAACCATATTAAAAGAGCAAACTATCAAGTCTAATATCTATCTTACCTCGCTCGCGCGAGACAAGACACACATTAGACTGGGGGGCTTGAAGAGGTATGTACCCGCCTCAACACCGAGCGAGGCGGGTCAACCCACAAAATATAGACAAGATGCTTGAAATCAAGATATTATGAAGGCACAAAGCCAAAACCTATGCGCATGGCGCATATCACATATGCTCACGCATATCACATATGCTCATGCATCACATGCTCAGGCATCACATATGCTCACGCATCACATATGCTCACGCATATCACATGCTCACGCATATCACATCTGCGCGTGGCGCATCCGCGCGTGGCGCATATCACATGCTTGTGCATATCACATCTGCGCATGAAACATCTGCGCGTGAGAATAAAGAGAAGACCTCGCGCATCCTCAGGATAGGCGCATATCACACATGCACATAATCAACCTCGTCCTTATCCAAATCAGGATTAGGGCAACCTTGATTGTGCACGTCAGACAACCTTCCAGAAGGTATCTTTTTAAGGAATAAGAATATGCTGATGTTGACAGCTGCCAATGAAAGGTGGACAACTCAGCAAAACCCATGTGCTACCACGTGATTATAACCAATAAAAAAGCACCAGGTGTCCCAAGGACACGTGGCGCAAAGCAATTGGAGGAGGCCAACAAGGCCCTAATTGGGTCTGAGCCCAATCATTGGAAACCCTAGCACTATAAATACCACATCAACTCCACAAGGAGGAGGACACCCAATTACACAGTATTCAGCTATATTAAGCAATACACTCCAATTTCCTTATTCTCAGATTATTATCTTCTCCTACAAATTCTTATTCTCACACCGGAGGGTTACCCCAAAGAGGACCCCCTCTGTCCCTTTCTGAGGGGTAAGTTTACGGTGCTGTTCATTTTGTAGGTGGAAGAATCCAGATCCCAGAGAACCATCGGTGGAATAGTATAATCACACCCGAGGAAAGTAGATCGTCTACCAGTGAGTCGATCCACGTTTCTTCATTTTCAAATTGTTTTGTTAGTCACCATAGCCGGTGTAAAAGCCGATACATTCATTGTAATGTTCTAAAGACTAAATTGATCATCAAACCCTTTGCTTTATTGGTTTATTGCCTGGACATGTTGAATTAAGAATTGGATTACGTCGTAAATAATTTCAGAAAATATTTAAATATTACATAAAATCAAAATTTTAATACAATTATGTTATTAGGGTATATTTAAAAATAGAATAAATATTGCAGTTAAATAATTATACCCAGAAAACTATTTATAAACAAAAAGGTTAATAAATTAGAGTTTATTTTTTTTTTATGTTACTATAATTACAACATTAATATTTCTTTAGTTGAGTTCGCATAGGATTCTGTTGTTTAAATTATTTTTTAACAACAAATGTTTTCCACTAATTTTTTTTTCTACATAAAGTTATTTAAACGTTGCACTTGCAATGATTTAAACTTATTACCTCATATTTGTAAAAAAGAACATGTATCGCTAGATCAATAGGTAATGGATTTTCTCCAAAAAGACATGAAAGATCAAATACTTGAGCTAAATAAACATCTCATTTTCTTATGAAATAACCGGATTAAATTAATGATAGCTCGCCATTTAAAATTGAAACAATGTTGTAGCCTAATAAGAGGTGGAGAGCAACCCGAGCAATACATCTCATCAGTTTTGGTAGGTAATTATAGATAGATATAGAGTATGTGTTAATTCTATATCTTTTTCTAGCTTTATATGCTCAAGTTGATGTTTATCTTTTATTGGAGATGGACCGACCAATTTTCTCATTGAGGTGGATAAAACGGTCTTATCATTCCAACGCTTGCTTTATCTGTTTTGTTGTGTTGCATTATATAAAAATACTAGCATGAGTCCCGCGTACTTATATAGATAATTAATAAAAAGTTACCATCTACACCATTACATTAATAAAAAAAAAATCACCGTATAAATTTATTTTAACAAAAAAAGAAAATTTCCATCATAAATTATTCAAACTTTACACTTGCAAGTATTTAAATCTATCATTTTAAATTTGTAAGGGATGACACCATACTACTAGACCGATAGTATAAATACTTTTTACATAGTAAACATTTTTAATATAATTTAGGTAAAAGAAAGCAGAAAAGTAATCTTCCAAATGGTCGTCCATTTTAAATGAATATATAAAAACAAAAAGGAAATTATTAGGGAATGTACAGTAGACTTCGAATAGCTAAAAGCAAAAGATAAATGGATTTAAGCTAATCATATTTTGATCCAAGGTTCATGGCAATTATGTGTTTCAAATTGACAAAACTACAGAAAAAAATGGTATTACAAAAAAGTTTTGAATCAACCCTAAGACTCTTCGCTATGGGGCATCCATGGCTGAGGTGGCGGGCGCCGATGGGCACCGAACACCGCCGTGGGGCTCCGTCAAACCAAGGGCGCCGAAGGTTGGGTGGTTCCAACAGCCGGCGCGGTTGATGGTGAATGTGGCCCCCCCTCTCACACACACATACATACATATGCATATATATATATAGACAAACCATAGCGGGGTGGGCTTCGATGCCCCCCCCCCCCCCGGTTGCTTACGTGGCGGTGACGTGTCACGGTGGAGGGGCTTCGAAGCCCCTCATCATAGCGTATAGTCTAACGGCTCATCCATAATTCAGCTCCAAAACATTGATTTTTAAATTTAAATTTAAAAGAAATTGGATGTTAATCACTTAATCAGTTAAATTATTATAATCTATTGGATATTAATTCATACCAACACCTGCTTTATTTAAAAGAGCAATCTCATCAGCACAATATTTATAAATCTGCAGTTAATTTCGTTCACATGTTGATATGAGCGAATAAACTAAGGGAAAATTTCCAAAATAGCTCTTTTTTAGAGAGAGAAACTAAAAAATAGCCCTAAATTTCATCATATTTTCAAAATAGCTCATCAAATTTGAATTGAGAAGACGAGATCTGGAAAAATCTTTCAGCCAATAAAATTCTGACAAGTGTCCAAATCCGACGGGTTTTTTAAAAATATGGGGGACCAGTCTATATTTCCTATTAAAAGTTTTTGAAATAAAACAGTCTTTTCCGACGGTCTTTTAATGTTTCCTAACGGGTCCCTACAACTTTCAAAAACATGGGAAAATGTGCCTTCAAATTCAGTCTTACAAGACGCATTTAGGGTGAATTTGTACCAAGAAGACCATAGATTTATATATATTGTGGGACCCGTCCATATTTTTGAACTAAAATTTATTTTACAAAGCTTTCTTGCCAGACGGGTTATTTAAGTTTCTTATGTAACCCTACAAATTTTAAAGACATAGAAAAATGTGCCATTTTATTTTGTCTTTCAAAACACTTACCTGAAAAATTTGAAATAAGGGGATCATATTTTTAAAAATATTGAGGTACTCGTCCATATTCTTTACAAAATCTTAATATTAAAAAGTTGTCTTGCCAGACGAGTTATTTAAGTTTCTTATCTCGACCCTATATATTTTGAACTCATAGAAAAATGTGTCATTTCATTTTATCTTTCAAGACACTTACCTGAAGAATTTGAACTAAGGAGATCATATTTTTGAAAATATTAAGGTACCCGTCCATATTTTTCACAAAATCTTAATATTAAAAAGTTGTCTTGCCAGACGGGTTACTTAAGTTTCTTATCTCGACCCTATATATTTTGAACTCATGGAAAAATGTGTCATTTCATTTTGTCTTTCAAGACACCAATCTTTAAATTTATACGAAGGAGACGAGTATGTAGTATATTCTTACTTGTCCGTCCATATTTACATTATATCTATAATCTTCATCAATACTCAATAATTCGTTCACATATTTTCATCAAATTCTAACTCTTGAATCAAATCATGAAGTTTAAGAGGGGTGATCAAGTGGAGGAATGGATAAGGTTTAGAGTGGTATGAGAGGATGGTTTAGGGTGGTATGAAGTGGAAGATAATGAAGATAAGCCATTTATATTCTTTGGATGATCATGTCGGAATAGACGGAATCTCATAATATATTGTCGGTATAGACGGAATATAAATATATTTTGAAGGTCTAGACTAAATTTAAACACATCTATCTCTTCTAATAAAAGCCTACCACTTTTGCCACTTGTCAATACCATAACCCTCCTCATCTTTTTTAACCAATTTTTATATATGGTCCTTATCTTTTAAGTCATTTCAATATATGACATTAAAATTATAGGTTTATTCCAACTAAATTCGTTACCACATATAATAAGTATTATCCATATGGATTGACAAGAGACGATTAGTCATTAGTGTTTATTATGGTTTATATTCAAAATAATAAACAATAAACATTCGATTCGTAATATGTGGAATGAGAACAATCAACTTGGACTAAATCCTGATAACGTCAGCGGCTAA
Source organism: Bidens hawaiensis (assembly GCF_021521415.1). NCBI lineage: Eukaryota > Viridiplantae > Streptophyta > Magnoliopsida > Asterales > Asteraceae > Bidens > Bidens hawaiensis. The sequence goes on along the minus strand of NW_027505099.1, from coordinate 222,370 downwards.
GGCTTGGCCTTTAATACCTAAAAATACATATGATTTTAAAACTAAATGTTTTCAGGTTGACCCTAAACCTAGAATTCGGACCCAAGAACCAACGCGAATTACTTCCGTTCAGGTTCTGGTTATTATTTTCTTGGGTTCGAGTTTCTCGGGTCGGGTTAGTTTGGGTTCAGGTACGGGTTTTCTTGGGTTGGGTTTCATGTTACGGGTAAAAGTGATAGCCCTACTTTCAACGATTATATATAAGAATCACTACATTCATTTTATGCAACTTTAAATCTTATAATATTCTTCGAACTCGGAATAATCACTATTATTTGAACATGGTTTTAATGTTAGTATGCACTTTTCATTTTCCTAGCAATTACATTCATATGAAACAAACAAATCATTTTGTTATATTTAAATTTTCGGTTTTTATTTTGCTTGATTATACAATTATTAATTGTAAAATATAAAGTTAATTAAAACATTTGTCATTACAGAATATTAATAACAAAAAATTTATCATGATTAATCAATTTTAAATCGTAAAGATTCTAAGGATGATTATATCATCAAAGATCAGGTATATGGTTTTTGAGATAATCATGTTTTTTTATAAACATGAGCAGATATTCTCAAATGACATTATATTTTATGTGTATGAATATTTTTTTTATTAGTATCATAGATATATATTATTATTTATCTAGAGTTGGTATGTACTTGGAGAACCTTTTTTGTCACACGGACAACTATATATGGCTATATCAAGAGTTATAAGTAGACCTATATGTTACTTTATTAATAGCTACAAGCAGACATTGACTAAAGATTTTGATTTTTGATAAACAATGTATACCTTCTAATACAATCTCAAATGTAGTGTAAAAGGAAGTTTTTACCTATTTGTAACATATTTGCGTAATCTTAGTTATGTAATTTATGTAATTTTAATATATTTGTAATTGTATTAACAATATATAATCAATTGCTTGAATGTATTTTACTTATTGGTCAAAGTTTAAAATTTTCATCAATTACCCGTGTAATACACAGGCCTCAAACTAGTAAGAAATAAACTACAAACTCCTCTTCTTGGTACAAATTCACCCTAAATGCGTCTTGTAAGACTGAATTTGAAGGCACATTTTCCCATGTTTTTGAAAGTTGTGTGGACCCGTTAGGAAACATTAAAAGACCGTCGGAAAAGGCTGTTTTATTTTAAGAACTTTTAATAGGAAATATGGACTGGTCCCCCAATATTTTTAAAAAACCCGTCGGATTTTGACCCTTGTCTGAATTTTATTGGCCGGAGGATTTTTCCAGATCTCGTCTCCTCAGTCCAAATCTGATGGACTATTTTGAGAATATATTGAAATTTAGGGTTATTTTACAATTTCTCTCTCTTAAAAGGGTCATTTTAAGAATTTTCTCATAAACTAAACATATATAGGTAAAATCAAGTGTAAGCCTATAATAATTAAATTAATTCAATTATGAATTATTATTAATATTGAGCAATAAGTATTATTTAAATTTTCGAAATTTAATTTGCCTATATATAAAAAGAACTATTCAATAAAAATAGTCAGTTAAATGCCAATAATATATGTCCATCATCTCCCACGTTATTAGAGCTCTTCCAACACTAAACAAATTAAAATAACAAATATATCATCACGTATAGTAAATAATACTCTCTCCGTCCCATTATAAGTGTCATACTTTGATTTTTCAAGTCTTTCTTATTTAACTTTGACCAACAATATTTTTGTTTGGTTATATAATACTTGATGTAAAATATATGAATGGATTGGGTTTTAAATGTATTTTACATTGATATAATTTTCATCAAGTATTATATGACACGAACAAAAAAATTTACGGTCAAAGTTGCAAAAGAAAGACTTGAAAAGTCAAAACATGACACTTATAATGGGACGGAGGAAATATAATAAAGAACACGCGTACGCCATCTCAAAGTAAAAATATGTATTCAATTTACACATAAAATGAAAAAAATGAAGTAAAAAAGTTTGCTTTAGTTATAATAATTACGTCAAAAATTGCATCACAAGCATAATTCAACCGTGGTTGGAACTTGGAACCATCCCTAATCGAAATTCTAAATCGTTCTCTGATGGTGTCAAGTTTAAATCCAAACTGAAAACCCTTCGACTTTTCACCCTTTTAACCACAATAGGAGACGGATCCATTGATACAAAAGACTGGTTATCATAATTGGTTGTTGTCGTTGCTCTATGTCGTCTCATATGTCCGCCTAATGCTTGCCCTATGGAAAACTCTAGCCCACATATAGGGCACTCATGTGATTTAGGCTTCACAGGCACCACGTTGGTGCCATGACTCAAGTCACCATCCGGATTAAGTCGTGGCTTCTTGTGGCTAGCCCTGTGGCCACCTAGTGCTTGGAAAGATGGGAATTGACGGTTACATGTTTTGCACTCAAAGACTCGGCCATGTGTATTATCATATGGTTCGTTGCTAGACGGACCCCTCGAAAGTAGCATCAAGCTGTTAGCCATGTTGCTTAGGGTTGCATCTAGCTCCGCTTCTCTCAATCTCTTCATCATCTTTAGATACATCATTTTTTGAACCAGTAAAGTACGAATTGGTACAAGTTTTGTTGTGTGAAAAGAAAGAAATGGTGTAGTTTTGTGTCAGGTGGAAATGTTGAGGGTTGGGTATATATAGGTGACAAGTGTTGACTTCTTTAAGTTTGACCAAAGAGTGTGGATGACGAAAGTGACACGTAGTTGCTTGTGGAGATGGTAAAGCCTGAAGGTGATGTGAGCTAGAGATGAGTTTAGGATGGTACCGGTATTGATTCCGTAAATATTTGATACCAGCACCTGTATTTCGTGTAAAATTCAGTAATACTGGTATCGTACCGAACTGTACCGGTACTGGTACCGTATCAATACCGAAAACTAAAAACTTGGTACCTGTACCGAAAATGTTCATCCTAACGTGAGCCCTGTTTTTATTAATAAAAGATTGTGGGAGGCAAATTGTAGAATAGAGATAAGAATGGTATGAAAGTGAAAAAAAAGGGAGATTAGAGAGCCGACTTAGCCGTCATGGCCACGTAAGCTTGACAAAGGCACCAAAATTCAGGGAGACTCCAAATAGTCAACAAATGCATGCAAGACTTGTACGGATTCTAGAGAGGTAAGGTTTGAAATAACTTGATTTTAAGATATGAATTAGTTCTAAAATGTTAAGGTATTTTATCAACTAAATTCTACTCTGGAGTCCATCTAACCCAGTTATTGTAAGATTTGAACCCTCGATCCATTGGACCAAATGTCCTTCCGTAAATATTAGTTGATTTAGGCTAGAAAAGTAGAAATGATATGGCATTTAGCTAAATCATTTTAATTAGTCCGATGCTGAAGCTTTTAATATTTTTCCGTAATCATAAAAAGCCATTACCGTAAAATTTACAACACCCAATCACTACGTCATCCACTTAAAGTTAAACTTTGATTGTTACAACCTTGATTTTGGGTTTAACATCTAAATAGAATCCCTGCGACCAAGGTAGTTGATCCATAGGTTTATGTTTGTCTTATAACGGGAGGTTTAAGGTTCAATAATCGACCATGACGTTAATTTAGGAAAAAAAATGTTTTATTTACCAGTAGTGTAGTTTAACGTTGTTGTTATTATTATTATTATTATTTTATTGTTGTTGTTGTTGTTGTTATTATTATTATTATTATTATTATTATTTTAGCCAGGTCACAAAATAATTTACTTGACACATTTTAATATCCTATTATTCTGACAATTATAAAGAAAAATAAGGATATTAGATTCCTACTAGTTTCGTCACATATATCTTCTAGTACTAAGAAGTGTGACTGGAGTGGTGCATCCAGAAGTTCAAATGTGGACTTTTGAATCGGGTCTTACAACTGAAAATTATAAGTCTGATATCATGACGGTCCCGGTGATCCATTAATCTAGAAACACAAGATACCAATTTAGTTTACAATAACTGCCTTGTGTTTCTGTTATTGCCACTTTTAGCACCTAAGCTGAAGTTTTTAAATATCGCACGTTATGCACGTCTTTGAAGCCATGTTTAAACAAAGTGTTTAAGGAAATAAAAAATACAAGCTTAAATGATTTGAGCTTCATATAAGCCTGGTTAATAATGGTCAGTTAGCACGACCTATGGGACTGAGATTATTGGTTTCATGACCGATGCATTTGTGAGATTTTCTTGTTTATAGATTTTCTGTATTGAGTTAGTGCGATTGTGATTAACTAATATTTGGTGATTTTATAAATTTTCTTATGAGGGTAATAGTCGGTTGCGTTTAATGTTTAGTTTCGTAGCTCACCTTTAGCCAAAGTTTAGGAGTTGAAACTTGAAAGGGAGGGACTGAGGTTAACAACTTAAACTCAAACCAACTTCATATTTAGTTAGTTATGCAATAAGGCTGGTGAGTTAATAACTTCAAACTCAACCAAAGTGAAATAAAAATGCACTAAATATCATTCCAAATTTCCAACTTGAAGCTGTTTAACACTTGAAAATATTTGTTGATAGTAGACTGCCCTTTTTGGTTGAATTTGGGCAATTAACCAATGGGCTCAAATGGAGTTTACGGCCTTTTGGGCTTATTTCACTGGACCGGCTCATTATTCAAAGAATTTGCAAGCAAGGCCTCCGTAATGCAAATATAAATAATGGTAGTGGTCCTATCCGAACCATCTTTCACCTAGACGTGCACAAAAAAACCGGTTCCGGAACCTAACTGGTGGAACCGAACCGGAACCGGTTCCAGTTCCAACCCGGTTGGTACAATACCCGGTTTGGGTATTTTTGTACCCGAAAATCGTACCCGGTTCTCATATTTGTATGTTAGTATCAGTTCCAACCCGGTTCCTACCCGGTTCTTAATTGTAACCGGTTCGGTTCGTACCCGGAAAAACCGGTTCCGGCGGGTTTTTTTTGAAGAGTCAAACAAAAGCCAAAGTAGCCGTTGGAACCGGTTCCAACGGTAATATAGCCGTTGGAACCGGTTTTTTAGCCACCAATTAGCCGTTGGAACCGGTTCCAACGGTAATATAGCCGTTGGAACCGGTTTTCGAGAGACAATAGATCCGTTGGAACTGGTTCCAACGGTAATATAGCCGTTGGAACCGGTTTTTGATGCCCAAACCTATATATAACTTGTTTTCCACCACTAATTTCACCACCAAACTCAAAAACAAACTAAAATACTACTCCTTTAGCAAACCCGTTCCGTTACCCGACCATCCAACTAAATATTATTATGGCACCCATCAAAAAAACTAACAAGAAGGCTAAGAAGAGTGTTTTTGTTGCCCCCGTTCCTGTTACGGAGGACCCAAGGGTTGTTACGGTAGTCAACCATAACCGCAACCAAGACATATGGAAGAATTGGGATTTGATTGTGGATGATGAAGGTTATCAAAAGGCTCGTTGCAAACCATGTGGTTCAATATTAAAGCACGATTCCAACTCTACTTTGAGAAAGCACATCGAGAAGCCATATTGCAAGGCGTTGAAAGGGATTGGCGCGACCGATCAAACTGACTTGGGTAAAGATGGTACACTATTTCGTTACAACACGACTTAAGTTCAAGATAGAATGGCAAAGTTCGTTATTCAACGAGGTTTGCCGTTTAACCACTTTGATGACCCGGAGTTGACGTCGTTGATTCGCGAAACTCTACAACCGAGATACACACATGTAAGTCGTACTACCTTAAGACGTCATTGTATCAGGTTGTGGGAGTGTGCTAAAAAAGAGTTAATCGAGTCTTTTCATTCTTTAGAAGCCATGGTTAGTTTAACTACCGATGTTTGGTCGGCACCACACGGGTTGCCCGAATCATACATATGTGTCACCGCTCATTGGGTTGATCCGGTGACATGGCAATTGATGAAACGCACCATCGCTTTTGAAAACTTCCCGTTCCCACATACCGCCGAAAAATTGTTTGAATTACTTGATGAAGTTATAACGACTTACAACTTGAGAAATAAAATATTTTCGATTTCGTTTGACAACGCTTCAAACAATGCTAAGGCGGCTGAAAAATTTATCATTAAATATTCACCACCTTGTTTCGGGGATTTTTTTCATGTCCGATGTGTTGCACATATCATCAACTTGGTTGTTCAAATAGGTCTTGACAATGAAAACATTTGTGATGATTTAAAATACTTTAGACTTATGTTACAAGATGTCTTCAAAAGTGGTAAAAGAAGACATCTTGAATATAAGAACTATTGCAAGTCGGTTGAAAGAAAGTATTTGGGGCCGAATTGGGACGTTCCAACCCATTGGAACTTAACTTGTCATATGTTAAAGTGTGCTTTTGCCCAACGCCAAACTTTACAAGCTTTTCATAACAATCTTGTTGAAGAACGCGAGGCCGATATGTTTCCGGAAAGTGTTTGGGTCCAAGTCGGTTATTTGTTGGAGTATCTTGACGTGTTCAAAAAGTCAACAACAAAATTATCGGGAGTCTATTACCCTACTAGTTGTTGGGTTTTGCAAGAATTGTACTATATGTCTTGTGTTTTTAAAAGCTTTGCGGAGAAGAACAAACTCTTCGAAAATATTGTTGCGGTGATGAAAGAAAAGTTCATAAAATATTTTTAAAACATACCGCCGGTCTTTACTTGTGCCGCCGCATTAAACCCCTATTGGAATGTTAATGGGGTTGAAACAACGATTGAGGAAATATTCGACAACTTAGGTATGCACGAGATTGACCCGAAGTTGTCGACGGAAGCGAAGGACAAGTTCAACAAAAACCTTCAAGACCTTTATGACAATTATTTTCAAATGTATGGTCCAAGCACGAGATCGTCTTTAGTGAAAAAAACAACAACTAGTAGGCCGTGCAATGACCCACTTATAAACTTGATGAATGGGATTCATGAATCGGCATCTAAGAGGCAAAGAGGAAACACACCAAGTAGCGAACTTGGTCGATATAGTGGAGCAAACTATGTTGAGGGCGCAACGGTCGACGAAATTCGCAATATTGATTTGTCGGCTTGGTGGAAAGGTAAACAAAACGAATTTCCCATTCTATCCGCCATGGCTCGTGATTTGCTTGCCGTACAAGCCTCAACGGTTGCTCCCGAATCGGTTTTTTCTCTTAGTGGGAGGGTGTTATCTATGCGAAGAACAAAACTAACTCTCGAGTCTCTAGAGGTTTGCATTTGCCTAAAGGACCATTTGGATGCGGTGGATCGTGTACAACACAAGGCGAACTTTGAAGACGAAATACCAATAGAGCGTCATATTCATGATGAGCAGGCGGAGGACGGGGTTTCTTCCGATAACGAAGACGAGGGTGAAGACGAGAATGAAGACGAAGAAGAGTTGTAATTATTTGTTTTGGTAAAATTATTTGTAACTTGTTCAACTAATATTTAGTTTTGATTTGTTTTATTATAATTACTTTTGTTACTCATGATTAATTTTTGTTACTTTTTTAATAACGACGAACATTTTATTTATTTAAAAAATAACTATTACAAACATTATTAAAACATAAACGATACTAAACATAACAACTAAAACATAAAAAACAAAGTCCGTCGTTTTAATCCGGGAATACTTATTTTTGGGTTGTAGAGCCGGACGACTCTCCCACTTCCGTTTTTTTAGCTTCCAAACTTCTTTTCTCTCGACAATACTTATTCGTATGTTTTCGTAATGTCGAGTTGGACCCTGCTTTAAGAAACTTCGAGCAATATTTGCAACGTGCCAACTCATGTGAGTCGGTCATGAGACACAAATCATAATGAACCCAAACATCGGGGCATCTTGTTGTTTCGATCACCATAACAACGTCATCATTAGTTGCCATTTGTTGTCGGTTTAAGGTTAATTATGGTTTGGAGTGTGTTTTATAGTTTTGGAAGTGGTTTAACAAGTACACAAACAAACCTTGCTATTTAGAGTAAAAAAATAACCTACTTATAGTTAAAAACCGGTTCCAACGGTCAAAAACGGCTATATAGCCGTTGGAATCGGTTCCTAACGGCTATGATATTTAAATTTCAAAAAAAACCGGTGGAACCGGTTTTTACGTAAAAACCGGTTCCGGTTCATACCCTACCCGGTTCTTAAAAGTTAGCATATCTGGGCATCGGTTCGGGTCGGGAACCGAACCGGTTCTTGATTGGAACCGGTGCCATTTTACAACCCGGTGTGAAAAAACCGGTTTCGAACCAGTTCGGGTTTTCCAGTTGAACCCGATTTGTGCACCTCTACTTTCACCTCCTCTCTCCTTCACGTAAGTGTCACTCAGATTTTCATTATCGCATCCCAATCCATCTTGCAAGTGCGTAAATGATCATCTTTCTCGTATTTTATATAATTAAAATTATAATAAATAAAAACTAAATTAACACTATTTAAAAAAAATTTAAAAGTTCATTAATAAAATAAAAATTACTACATCATTTACTTTTAGAAATCAATAAAAATACTATAAAAACGTAGTTCAAAATGTTCGGTGAGTACTACTCGATAGTATTGATTTTTTATCGGTGCCGAGGAGGCAATGGTGGTGTTCCCGGCGGCCCCGAGGCCACTCCGACACCTTTTTGTGACCACTCCCCTCACCCTAAGAACCACATAAACGAGTTATAGGCTCGCACTTACACGTATATATTAAAAAAAATGTTCAAAACTTTTGGTCACGTCTGAACAGGCCTTGTGAAATCGTCCACCTTGCATTTAGCCTGGTCCGTCCCTTTACATAAATACTGAAAGGTAAAACGTAAGAACATATGTTATGTATCACCTTCAAAGTACCAACTAAGATAACGATGTTATGTGTTTCACAATTTGTGTATTGTATAAAAGCATCTCTCTTAAACAATAACCAGACAAAATAGCACAAAACAAAAAATTACAAATGAAATAACTTTGAAAATTCCGAACATTTTCATAGATATTTCATACTTCTTTCCATGTGTCTTATCATAGGTAACACTTGAAATTTACCAGAAAATACAACAAAGTAAACGTCCAAGGTTGATATAAACCCTCACAGATCAAGTTTTTAAGTTTATATTTTAAACTATTTTTAGAAATTTAAGAAACTAAACACACGGAAAAAACTTGGTCAGGCTCTAGTTTTTTTTTTTTTGGAAGGTTGACTTTTTTGTACCGCATCCCTTAAATTTGGAGAGCCCCGTTGCCTCACTCTGACCAGATATGTTATTTTAACCGGGCTCATGCTGGCTTCAGAGTTTGGTTTGGGCGTTCCCCAGGAAACCATACCGCCGGTTGTCACTTGATAGTCGTTGTGTCACCACAAGAGCAGAACTCTTGGCGTAACACACGGTGGGACGAAAACCCTGGTGGGCTTGGAATTTGAACCGACAATCTCGCAAGACTCTTGCTCACCAAGTTTTGCATAATATCTCAAAATATTCTTATAAATTATTCTTCATCAACAAAAAAATTCAAAGTTCCAACCCATAAATGAATCACGAATCAAACCGTGTCATCGATCAATCCAAAAGGTAAGTTTTTCTTATCACAAAACATTGATAGTACGTGATTTGTGTTTATTCATATAACAATGGAGAATTTTCAGGTCAGAGATTGATGAAGACTACATAAGCAAATTACCAGATTAACTCCTTGCATATATCCTCTCAATTCATCCTTTGGATACTGGATCAAAAGCTGTAGCTCTCTTTACAAGGTTATTAAACAGATCTTGCATCAAACATGGAGGACCAACAGCCAAGATTCATGATTTTGAATCTGTGTTAAGTCATTTTCTGGTTAATTTTGATGAACACAATCCTCTAAAAAAGCCAAGAAAACTTGAATTTCATTTCGGTAAAGGTTTTATGATTACAACATCACTTGGGTCGAACAAAAACTTGAGTCTTGATTTTTCCAAAGGATATCAAGAATTCCCAAGGCAATTCGGGTGGGAGATTGTGTTGAATACCATGGATTTGGCGCATTCTACTCCGTATCAGTTTGCCGTCAAAACTCTTAAGTTAACTTCTGTTAACTATTTAAGTTGCGAAGTGGTTTCTTCTTTGGTCAACAAGTTTCGATATGTTGAGAGTTTGATAATTGAGAAATGCAAGGGATTGAGGTCTTTGAGAGTTGAAGGTCTTGCTAAGCTTACGAATTTAAGTGTTTTCGATTGTGTTGATCTAAAGTCGGTGTATGTAGAGGCTTTGGAGCTTAAATCTATTCGATATAGAGGGTCTTTGTGTTGGTTTTCTTTGAAAAATGTGATGTACTTGAAAGATGTCAAGTTGGATTTCCAGAGTCCGGTTCAAGTGGTTGAACCCTGGACTTTATAATTCACTCTTGCGCGCCATTCGAGATGTTAGCGTGCTTACGCTTCATGGATGAATGTTTAAGGTAAATTTCTTCTTGATAACAGGCTCAATATAGACTTGTAAGTTGTTAAATCATGTGTCTATATTTTCTTGTAGGAAGTCTTTGGGCCATTGTTGTCATCAAAACAAAATGAAGAACATTTCAAATTTAGCAAACTTGAGGATTTGTGGTGGATTGATAGTTGTATGCAATGTCATAACATTAACTTATTATTTGGTTTCTTAAAGTTCTATACTTCTCTGAAGCGGCTGTTCATAAGTGTAAGTTTTTCATTTCTTTTAATCTTATTCACAAACTACCATTAAGGGGTTGTTTGGTAGTCTCTTAATGATTCCATTAAAAGGCTTTGAATCGGTCAGAGGTAAATCGTGTTTGGTTCACTAAAAAACACACCTCTTAATGGTTCGTGAAGCCTGGGTAAGTTTCAAAAACATGCATGCTAAATGATTTAGAAGCTGCCTCTTAATCGGTTAGACCTCTTAATCATTCAACACAAGTTTGTGAAACAACCTCTAACTCTTGATTCTTTTAAGAAAGATTTTTTGAGGTGCTACTATGTGTTCACAGATTGACACGCGAAGCTACTCGAAATCATGTGAACACGAAAGCTCCTCCAAGGTCCAAAGGGAGCAATTGCGAAAGCTCAAAGTGGTGAAAATGGAAGGATTTGAATAGGAAGTAGACATCATGTGGTTCAAGGAGCATTTGATGGAAATTTTTGATGTTGAACCTCGAATTGTAGAGGTTAAGAAGGGGATGCAAGGCAGGTGTTTATTAAGAATCCCCAAACGCCAAGCTATTGGTAAAACAACAAAATCAAATAAGTTGAAGTTTTCCTATAAGTTTGTGGAAGAAGTTGAAGATAACAGGGGTTTATGCTCAAAGCATCCTCATATGCCATAAGTAGCCTTCTTTAAAAATTAATATTTTTCATGTTATATTTGATTAAATTTATAAATAAGACAATGGACCTTGTAAATAAATAGTGATTAACTCGAGTATACGAGTTTATTGATTATTTACTACATAATAATGGTGTTACCGAGTTTTGTGTTACGAAGAAAGGAAAGAAAGGAAAGACAATAATTTTTTTGTTAGAATGTTGAATTTCTTTTTTCATGTCGTCAGTAGAACTTGAACACAAGACCTCCAAACCTAATTAAGTGTTCCTAACAAGGAGCCTGAAGAAACACTAACCGGACCCCGGGCAGATTACGGGTAACCTGGGGGTTAGATAGATGTTTCCCACGAGGGGTTAGACCCGGTAAAGATGGTTCTTCTGATAACCTGCAAAACAGACACCGTGAGCTTGTCACTGAGAAGGGGGGGGGGTTCCTCCTTGTGACCACCCTCCGGCGTGAGAATCAGACTAGATTGCTCTTTAAATATAAATGTATATTAAGAGATTGCTAGAGCAGATATCAGGTATAATATGATAAGATATGTTAAGATGAGATGATCATACCATTTGTGGTATTTATAGCCGAAGGTAGGTTTCCAAGGAGGTGTGGCCGGCTGCAATAGTGTTCCTGTTCCACCAACAGTGGCCTACGCACGTGCCCTGCTGGTAGTTGGTGGGTAGGCAGCGGCTGATAGTGACCAGGCCTGCTGTGTACTATTCCTTTTCCACCAACTGCCGGCTATGCATGTGGTATGACAGGAGTTGGTGAGTAGGCAGCGGCTAATAGTGACATACAGTACAGGAGCATGCTGCTCGCCATACTGTTGTCAATAAGCTGTCGTATCTTTAGTCAGATCTTTTGCCCATACCTCGTCAGGTACAGTACAGAAGATCTTCCCGTATCGTACGGACTGGCTTATTTGGGCGGGAGTATTCCCCCTCCCGCCCTTGTGCGGGATTGTTCCCGGATTTGCTCATTCCTTCAGGTGACACTGAGTGATTGAGAGCTAAGTGCCTTGTGCGTGAGCCTTGCTGCGCGGGTGGCCTTCCCTGATGGCTTGTATCCGCAGCTGCGAGAACAGGCAGAGTCCTTCACCATTGGGAGGCATTTCCTGCGGGAACAGCTTACGTACTGCGCGTAAGGACGTCACGTCTCTGAGCATGGTTGGTCCTGCTGATCCAGTTGGTTTCTGCGCAGACGTCCCTCTTCAAGGTGAGTCTTGCGGGTCCAACTGGGCTCTGCTGGGACCTACCTCTTCAAGTCCCCCTAGTCCAATGTTCTTCTCATGGGTGTTTAATAAAGTGAGGTGAACTTTTGGACTTAAGCAAAGGGTTTTGAAAAGGGTTTTTTAAGGTTTTCCATGGGGATTCTTCCCGCGGAAGTCCTTGTCACTTGCAGAAATTCCCGACTTTCCTGCTTGATTTTTGGGTATGATGCTGGTAGGTCTGTAACCTCCTCGCAAGTCAGGAGCGTTGAGTCCCACTTGTGTGGATTCTCCATGAGGTTTTGGTAGTTTTGAACATAGTGATCAATTATGTTAAAACCACCAATTCCATCCTGGAGCTTCAAACAATGTAGTTCTCGACGTTCCCGCTATGCGGGGATGTTAATTCCGTTTCCGCAAGCATTGCCCAGAAGATCCTTCTTGGTTTCAATTCCCAGCGGAGCGCTGGTATGTGAAGGGTTTTGCCTTGACACTGTACCCGCGCTCGTCTTACGGTTACTTTACTTCCCAAGGTATTCCTGTCGTCAATTCCCTGCGGGTGCTAGGTATGTGAAGGGTTTTGCCTTAACACTGTACCCGCATCCGTCTTACGGTTACTTGGTTGCCAAGGTATTGGCTTCAATTGCCTGCGGGTGCTAGGTATGTGAAGGGTTTTGCCTTAACACTGTACCCGCATCCGTCTTACGGTTACTTGGTTGCCAAGGTATTCTTGGCTTCAATTCCCTGCGGGTGCTAGGTATGTGAAGGGTTTTGCCTTAACACTGTACCCGCATCCGTCTTACGGTTACTTGGTTGCCAAGGTATTGGCTTCAATTCCCTGCGGGTGCTAGGTATGTGAAGGGTTTTGCCTTAACACTGTACCCGCATCCGTCTTACGGTTACTTGGTTGCCAAGGTAAGGGGTATTTTCCCGCTTACTTTTGAATCTTTTTGAATTTTGAAATTCGAAAAGTTGGTGAAAGGATAAGAACAGTCCAAACCTCTGAAACGTCGTGCGACGGTTTCTTCTGACTGTGTCAGGACGTGCAGGAAGTTATGGTGACGTGACAGTACATGGTCATTCCAGACGCTTTTTCAGGCGCGTGGGCGCGATTTTTCGGGCGCATGGCCGCGAAATTAATGGTACGCGTCCTGTCAACAGCTGTTGCCAGCTTGCTTTTCGCCACGTGTTATAGTTTCACTGCACCTTTGATTTCTCTCTCCTCCGCATTAAATTCATCGCATTAATTGCGATTAGTATATAAAGGGGGAGAGGGTTCTTTGTAATCCACACTTTTCACTTTTCTCTTCATCTTCTAAACGATTTCCGGCGAATACTCATCTTTCAGTCGAGCATTCTCTTGAAATCGTTTTCTTCTTTCTTTTTGCAAGATGTCGTCTCGTGATTTCGAAGCTACAGCCGATGACAAGAGTACTGCTGGCGAGTGCCAGTGTGCTCTGCCTGTCGATCTGTATCAGTACGTCGTCAGGAAGTTCATGCTCGAGTCTCTCGAGCCTGAGTTTCCTGAACCCCATCAGACGGTGTACGATGCCCCCAGAGGCAAGATCGGGGTATATGCTGCATTCTTTGTTTATGGGAATCTTAGGTTCCCATTGACAAAGTTTGTTTACCGTGTCCTTGAGAGGCACGGTGTGCACCTGACCGAGGTGCATCCGATGGCGATTGCCAAGGTTCACCACTTCGAGTGGGTCTGCCGGATTCTGGGCATTGAGCCCTGTGTTGACCGCCTGATGACCTTCTATTCTTGGAGGTGCATCCAGGGGTGGTATACGTTGATAACCCGGATAAAGGGTTTGAAGATTTGCGCAACCGAGCGCAGTCTTCGCTCGTGGAAGCGGGAGTTCTTCTACATCTCCGCTCGCGCCATCCCCCTTGCCATGAAATTCAAGAATGGGCAAGCACTTCCCAGCCTTCACGCCTCCAACTACCAGGAGGCGGAATGGTTTGCGAAGATATCCCGAGTCCAATCTCCGGTTTACCGGTTTGCGGAGTCCGGGATGGTGATGCTGGGGATGAGCCGGGTGTGGAAGGCTGCGGATGCGCAAAAGATCCCAATCGTCCTTGAATACGGTTCGAACTCTGTTCCTTACGGTATGCTTTGTTTCTTTTTGTTGATTTAGAATTTCTTCTAATTTCTTTCCTGTTTATTTCAGAGGGGAACGACCTGCAGTCGCTCATGTACCCGCGGGAGGCTGACGGTCCCGCTCGGATGGGTACTCGCGCTCTAGACGAGAACGAGTTGCCCATCCTAGAACAAACGGCGGATCGGTTCGTGGAGGTCTATCCGCTAGGCCATGAGATCCTTAGCGCCAGGCGGCCAGGTAAGGCGCTATTCGACCCTCGACCCCTCAATGTTGAAACCTCTGCTGGAATTCCTCTAATCGTATGTTCTGATGAGGAATCCGTAGATGGTCCTCCGTTGGTGCGGAAGAAGAAGGCTGCCGGCGGGAAGGGGAAGGAGAAGGTGGCCTCCACTGCCGATCCGGTGCCTCGGAGACCGAGAGCGAAGAGGTGGCGGGGAATCCCGGTGGTGATAAGACCACCATTCCGGAGGCTGTGACAACTGTCACCGGAGAGCCCAGGATAACAATGGTGAGCGGCGTGAAGAGGCCGGCTCCATCGGGTTCATCCCCGCCTGTTCGTACATTTAGGCTCAAGAAAACCCGTAAGTACAAACTTCCTTATCTTTAACTTCATAGTTTTCCATTAATGCTTTTCTTTGTGCAGGCGTGGATGTTGACGCATTCCAGGGTGGAGCGCAGAGTATCCCTCCGCCCATGACGGTAGGCCTGGTCAGCCTACCTGAGGCGACGACCCAGGCGCCAGCGCCTGCTTCCGCTGGTTCAGTTGCTCACTCCTTTGAGCCGACTGTTCCAGCTGTGATGACGTCACCGCCGGCTGTGAGTGCTGTTTTTACCGCATCTTTCACCGGGCCGGCGGTTACTTTTGCTGCGGATTCCGCGACGGCGACCGCGGCGGCTTCTACCATGCCTCCGTCATCGGCATCGACGGCCGAACCTTCAGGTATGCATGGGGCTTCTCGCCAATCTCTGCCTCCTTCCCATCTGCCTGACCTTTTGGATGGATTTCCCTTGGGTTCAGGTGATGGGTTTGGCGGCTATCGGCCTGTTATTGACCCTACAGGTGCGTAGGGTTCTTTTGGCCCATTTTAAATATATATATATTTTTTTTATCATCTTTTCCTAACTGCTTTATGTTTTTTGCAGTGTCGGATTCCAATGAAGTGTATGTTCCACGATGGAACATTCGCCGAGGAACAACCCTTCGCACCCCTGTGGAGTGCGTGGAGTGGGCTCATCACGCTGCTCCCAGTGGTGCGTTGGGAGAAGCCATGGCTAGCTACCAAGAGGGTAGGCTAACCAATGAGCTTCGGGTTCTCCTGGCCCAGATGCAGCCGCGCGTCGAGCTGCTTTGTCGTGAAAACGACAAGTTAAAAGCAGCTCGCATTAAAGAAGTGGCTCAGGCGCGGGCTGTCCGGGAGGAGAACCAAAGGCTTTCCGCAGTGGCTGCGGAAAAGGAGAAGGCCTTCAAGGCCCTCGAGGTTGAAGTTCAGGCTCGGCTCGAGGCCCGTTCCAAGGCTGCCCAAGCTGTTAATGAACAGCTTCGGCTAGCTAAGGAAACTGCAAGGAACGCAACCGAGAGGGCCACCAAGGCTGAAGCTGTTGCTGAGCCTCTACGCGTGGAGAATGAAGAGCTTAAAGCCAAATTAGAGGCTCTCCAGCAGGCTCATGATGCCTTGGCGATGGAAGACGCCAAAAAGCTCCAGGAGATCTTGGACCAGAGGGGGGTGCTTGACCATGCTGAGCGGAAGCTAAAGGGTGTCGAAGAGGCTGCGGCTAAAGAAGTGTTGCTTGCCAACCTCAACAAGAGTGAAGCCGAACGCGCCCGTAACGAAGCTCAAGCTGCCCTCCAAGAAGCTCTGGTTGCCAAGGAATGGCTTCTTCGAGAAGCGTTGTCTCAGGTATGCTTTTCATTTCTTTACGCTTTTCTTTGTAGATAGAAAAGGTTTTGATACTTGTATATTTTCTTGTAGGTTGTGCATCGGGTCTTTGCTGAGACCTCTTATGATGATGCTATGAGCGCAGCCCTCAACGCTTCTCATGAGGATGGGGAAAAGGCCGGCTTCCTGCTTGGTCTAGGTTTCGTTGAGAAAGGCATCCCGCCTTCCAACTTCCCTTTGTATAATGTTGATACTGAAGCTGTTTACGAACAAGCAGTGAATCAGTATGCCGCCTTCCCGCATCCGGTGGTGGAGAAGGTGAACCAAGTTGCTGCTGCTGATGATGGGCTAGCTATCCTTAAAGCTTTCCTTGAACTGCCACGATCTACTGATGGTGCTGGTCCAAGTGGAAGTGGCCCTGAAGCTTGATCCTGAAGATCCCTTCCCACTGCTAGGATAGATTTAGCCTGTATAGATTTATTTTGTTGTAGGCGGGTAGTTACCCGGCCATTCTTGTAATGAATCATTGTGAAATATAAATCTTTGTGCGGGTAAGACCGCTACTTTCTCTGGATTCCTTGCTTTATAAACGTTATATGACTTGCATACTTTAGTTTAAATTAGCAATTTTCCAAGTGTTAAGAATAAGTTAACCTTTGATCGTGGTAGATAATGGGTTGAAGTTTTGCTTCCTCTTTCGTGATTGTGCGGGTATGATCGTCACTTGCACTTAGCAGGATGGCTAAACTTTACCTACATCTGACCTGCGTGGAGGTTTTCCTCATCTTTTCTGAGGATAAGTTAACCTTTGAACGTGGTAGATAATAGGTGTGAAGTTTTGCTTCCTCTTTCGTGATTGTGCGGGTAGGACCGTCACTTGCACTTAGTAGGATGGCTAAACTTTACCTATATCTGACCTGCGTGTAGGTTTTCCTCATCCTTTCTGAGGATAAGTTAACCTTTGAACGTGGTAGATAATAGGTGTGAAGTTTTGCTTCCTCTTTCGTGATTGTGCGGGTAGGACCGTCACTTGCACTTAGTAGGATGGCTAAACTTTACCTATATCTGACCTGCGTGTAGGTTTTCCTCATCCTTTCTGAGGATAAGTTAACGTTTGAACGTGGTAGATAATAGGTGTGAAGTTTTGCTTCCTCTTTCGTGATTGTGCGGGTAGGACCGTCACTTGCACTTAGTATGATGGCTAAACTTTACCTATATCTGACCTGCGTGTAGGTTTTCCTTATCCTTTTTTGAAATTTCTAAGTGTTTAGGATAAGTTAACCTTTGAACGTGGTAGATAATAGGTTGAAGTTTTGCTTCCTCTTTCGTGATTGTGCGGGTAGGACCGTCACTTGCACTTAGTAGGATGGCTAAACTTTACCTATATCTGACCTGCGAGTAGGTTTTCCTCATCCTTTTGTTAGAAATTCTGTTTTGAATAACCGTTCGACGCGCGGTTGTTAATAGGTTAGTGTTCAGTTTCCTCTCATGATTCATGCGGATAGACCGGCACTTTCATTTAGTAGGATGACTGAACTTTTCCCCTTCAACTGACCTGCGTGAAGGTTTGCCGTTTTTTGGGTTTATGCGGTTTTGCCGCCTTCCCCACGCAACGACACACTTATGTATGCGGTGAAAACCGGCATCAGTGTTAAAAGTATAAATGTAAAATCATCAGCGTCGATGTTCTAAGGAGAATCATTTCCATTAGAAGTGGCTCTGGGCCTTTTCTTTACAAATTTGGAATTGATTTACATGCAAACTGTGTAATTGAGCTCCCTTCCATGTTGTTGGGATGGGAGTGCCATCGAGCCGATACCTGGTTCAGGATCTCGTTCTTTACGCAGCATGTAGTCTCCATATTGAAGCTGCAATTTTATTCGTGTTTTCCCCAGCTGGGGTTCTACACGCATCAGCCTGCTCAGCGTTCATTGCGCCACGAGGTGCGCGAGCGTCCCATCTCTGACAAATGCTTCGACCATGTCCTTTACGTCTATGCATTCTTCGGTGTTGTGGCCTTTTGTCCTGTGAAAGTCACAGTATTTGCTCCGATCAGCATTGTGACGATGTCGGATTATTTGAGGCTTTGGCCATAGGAGCTCCTCAGTAGCGAATATCTCGGTGACGGTTTTGGTGAGCGGCGTCCATCTGGAGTTCTTGTTTGACTGTACGTTATCCCTTCCGCCTAACCGATGCTACAAGCCGGATGAGGTGTCAAAGTTTACCCTTGACTGCCAAATGCCTAGCTTCCGCTTTTTGTTTAATCGGGCGGTAAGGACGTTGTCTTCTCTTGTTTTCTGGGTGTAGAGGTTTGTGCTCTGTGGGAGATCTCTACCCAGTTGCTTCTCCGTTTCCGCAAAGCGTTTAGCTGCTGTCATGATGGCATCCCATGTGGATGGCATGCCATCTTTACCCGTTAAGGTGCGGATGAGCTCTGGGTCGTTCGCGTCCTGAATAAAAGCAGCGTGAACAAGATCTTCGCTAATGTTACCTAGACTTAGGTTCTTCGAGTTGAAGCGAGTGATGAAGTCTAGCAAAGATTCATCTTCCTCTCGAATGCATTTGAGGATTGTCCATTGCTCCTCGGTATACTTTCTTTGCTGGCTGAAGTGTTGGCTAAACTTCTGTTGGAAATATGCCCAGTCATAGATGTGGTTGACCGGTAGACGATCGAACCACGCTCTAGCAGCCCCAACAAGTGTCATTTGGAACATGTAACACCACGTAGGTTCCGTCCAACTACTGACGGTTGCCCCCGCTATGAATCTGTTCAAATGATCATCTGGGTCAGATATACCATCATATGTGCCTATGCTGGACATTTGTTTGGCACTTTTTGGGGCAATTGCTTCCGCAATATCCCTTGCAAATTTGGACGTTCCCGCATTTGCAACGTTTGGTCTGAATGTTTTGGAGAAGTCACGTGGACTTCCCTCTGTGTTTTTTGGTTTGAAGGCTTCTCCAAAATGCCTTCTCGGTTCGGAGTCCGTTTCCTTACGCTTCCCTTTTGCCCTATGGCGAGGGTTCGCGTCGGAGTCGGATTCCTCCGAGTCATCGTCCAAGTATTCTTCGAATTCGTCAGCCTGTTGGACGGAATGCAAGCGTTCGTCCAACTCAGCTTGGAATTCCTTTTGACGTGCCTCCGCCAATGCCTTAACTTCATCGAGTGTTTGGCGGGGGAGTCTTGTTCGTTTCTCTAACTGGGTATCGGTGAATCCCAGTGAGCGATTATTTACTGCACTTGCCCCAGCTTGGGTAACTGGGGTAGTGTTCGTAAAATTTACTTCACTAGCCCCAGCTTGGGTAACCGGGGTAGTGTTTGTAAAGACTGTGTAGCCGGTATTCCCCCCAGTAGCTGGGGTTGTGATTACCGGAGTTTCTTTAACCATCTTTCCAGAAGTTTGAAAAAACTGAAAAGAAATGAAGTTCTAGCTTTATGCACGGATGGCGCCAATGAAGAAACACTAACCGGACCCCGGGCAGATTACGGGTAACCTGGGGGTTAGATAGATGTTTCCCACGAGGGGTTAGACCCGGTAAAGATGGTTCTTCTGATAACCTGCAAAACAGACACCGTGAGCTTGTCACTGAGAAGGGGGGGTTCCTCCTTGTGACCACCCTCCGGCGTGAGAATCAGACTAGATTGCTCTTTAAATATAAATGTATATTAAGAGATTGCTAGAGCAGATATCAGGTATAATATGATAAGATATGTTAAGATGAGATGATCATACCATTTGTGGTATTTATAGCCGAAGGTAGGTTTCCAAGGAGGTGTGGCCGGCTGCAATAGTGTTCCTGTTCCACCAACAGTGGCCTATGCACATGCCCTGCTGGTAGTTGGTGGGTAGGCAGCGGCTGATAGTGACCAGGCCTGCTGTGTACTATTCCTTTTCCACCAACTGCCGGCTATGCACGTGGTATGACAGGAGTTGGTGAGTAGGCAGCGGCTAATAGTGACATACAGTACAGGAGCATGCTGCTCGCCATACTGTTGTCAATAAGCTGTCGTATCTTTAGTCAGATCTTTTGCCCATACCTCGTCAGGTACAGTACAGAAGATCTTCCCGTATCGTACGGACTGGCTTATTTGGGCGGGAGTATTCCCCCTCCCGCCCTTGTGCGGGATTGTTCCCGGATTTGCTCATTCCTTCAGGTGACACTGAGTGATTGAGAGCTAAGTGCCTTGTGCGTGAGCCTTGCTGCGCGGGTGGCCTTCCCTGATGGCTTGTATCCGCAGCTGCGGGAACAGGCAGAGTCCTTCACCATTGGGAGGCATTTCCTGCGGGAACAGCTTGCGTACTGCGCGTAAGGACGTCACGTCTCTGAGCATGATTGGTCCTGCGGATCCAGTTGGTTTCTGCGCAGACGTCCCTCTTCAAGGTGAGTCTTGCGGGTCCAACTGGGCTCTGCTGGGACCTACCTCTTCAGAGCCCATAACAGTGATATGATGGATGCATTTCATATTGATCTTTTTTCATACTAACTAGTCGATAAATGCGCCTATATGTTGAGAAAATGATTTAACGGTGCAATTAAAAAGGAAAAAGTTATGGCATGAAAAATATAAAAAAACAATATTCACCAGATTAATCATTATAATTTCAAATATACCCTAATAACTTATCTACTTCTACTCCTAAATTACCACCAATAATATATCCATTGTCAACTTTTGAACCATGGTCTTTTCTCTCAGAGTTAAGAGACTCTCCCAACAAAGTCTAGAATCACGTTATGAGCTAACTAAAAATGTTGGACTGGACTAGTAAAATTGACCAAAAGTGGTTAAATAGTATGAAGAATCTTGTGATATCTTTATATATATATATATATATATATATATATATATATATATATCTATATATATATATATTAATTAACTTTTCATTTTTTGAATACCTAATCAGTAATCATAGTATATATATGATTATGGATTATAGTAATCTAATTCCATGTAAATCGGAAAGTTTTAAGGATTGAGTTCTTATTTTGATGTTTCTAGAAATTTAAGAAGCAAAATACACGAATAACATGGCGTGACTCTTGTAGTCTTGTCCACCAGCAAGGTTTAGGAACAGAAATCTCATGTCATCGTTCGAAATCCTCAACCAAGACACGGAAGAAGAACCAATTATAAGGTAAAATATTCTTTTTCTTAAATATTCAATGGTGATTTGTAGGAATTAAGGTTTGTGTAAAATAAAACGTACCGCCTAGTGCCTAGGGGCTTCAAGTTTTTTTTTTGTGATCATTATTCTCTATGATTTTTGTTTAGGCCAGCTATATATAGTTATACACATAATATCTTACATCTAATTAATTTTTAAAGTTTTACTGTCTACATGGTAGGGACGATGTCTGGATGCTAGCCAAAACGGCCATTTGACAAATAAAAAATCTCAAAGTTGTATTGTCTATGGTCGGAGCGGTAGTCTGGATATTGTTCAAAAGACTGTGTTCTGACTAATAATGTTCAAAGTTTGACTTTTTTTTTCTTGTTTCTAGCCAAAACGGCCATTTGACAAAAAAAAATCTCAAAGTTTTACTGTCGATGGTCAGATCGTTCAGATATTGATCAGAAAACTGTGTTCTGACTAATAATGTTCAAATCTTGACTTTCAATTTCTTTGTTGTTTTTTTTTGTTTGTTTAAATGGCCGTTTGATAATGTGAAATTAGACTACGTCTTTTATGTTGAAACCGCTTTAGGCACAAAAAAAAGGTTGACCTATTTTGGGTAACAATATTTTGCAGGTCAGAGACTGATGAAGACTACATAAGTAAATTACCAGATGATGTACTTCGAAAAATTCTTTTAATTAACCCTTTGGATCCTGGATCAAAATCTGCAGCTCTTGTTACAGGGTTAGCTGACAGACCATGGGTAAAAACAGTCAAAAGTCAAGAGATTGTAACTGAAATGATTGATTTATATTTATATTATTATTGCAAAGAATATCCTTTAATAACAGCACCCAGAAAAATTGTATATCATCTCAGTAAAGATTTGATAGTAACCGCATCTACTCCGTCGTACAAGAATCTGACTCTTGATTTTTCCAAAGGAAACCAAGAATTTCCAATGCAATTCGGATGGAAGATTGTGATAAATACCGATACCATGCCGATGACACATTGTTACTCATGTCCAATGTTTGTCAAGACCCTTAAACTAACTTCACTTAACTTTTTAAGTTGTAAACTAGTTTCTTCCTTGATTAAAAACTTTCGCTATGTCGAGAGCTTGATAATTGAGGAATGTCATGGGTTATGTTCTTTGAAAGTTGAATGTTGTGCTAAGCTTAAGAGCTTAAGTGTTTCAAATTGTGTTGATCTTGAGTCGGTGTGTGTGAACGCGTTTGAGCTCAAATCTCTTCGATATAGCGGACCATTATGCTCGTTTTATTTGGTAAATGTGGAGTGCTTGAAAGATGTCAAGTTGGATTTCAAGGGTCCGTGGTTCAACCAGTTGAACCATTCGCTCTATGATCTACTCTTGCGAAACATTCAAGGTGTTAAAACACTTACACTTCATGGATGGATGTTTAAGGTAAACTTTTTTATCTTTTCAATATTAATCTAGACTTGTAGTATATAACACACTTGTACCATGTAGATCGATTCGGTGTTTTTATGTTTTTGTAGGAAATCTTTGGACCGTTGTTGTCATCAAAGCAATATTTCAAATTTAGCCAGCTTCAGGATTTGTGGTGGATTGATAATAGTATGGAAGAGCATGACATCAATTCATTGTTTGGTTTTTTGAGATTTTGCCCTTCTCTTAAGAGGTTCTTCATAAGTGTAAGTTCCCTTTATATCTCAAATCAATTATAAGCCTTCTTTTGTTATGCAATGTGGTTGGTTAATGGTACCTTTAGTCCATAAGGAAGAAGTTAATCTCATACAAGAATTTCAAATATTAAAATTATTTCTCTTAACTTAATTACATAAGAATTGTAAATATTATGACGTAATTTAGGATTATTGAAGAATGAGGAAGGTTAACGTACAAATGAAATTAACGTGTTAAACGTGAGAATCAGGTACAATAATTATACAAGTAGAGTAATTATGTAATTACATCATAGAGTATGTTCTCTGTCACACGCTTTTTTTTTTGGCTTTCACCCTTCTATTTTCCTCTAAAACACACCCTCCTTATATTTTCTACCTTGATTTTCTTATTTTAAATTAATATGAAAGTATTCCAACTAAATTTATCTAGTCTCATTTACAAAACACACACATCATAACACTTGGTTCTTTTAGGAAGATATATAACAAGCTACTATATATATTAACAGATTGACAGTCGACGCTACTCAAAGCCCTATGTTGGTGAACTCGAGAGCACCATCAATGTCCGGAAAGGGCGACCACAAAAGCTCCAAATGGTGAAAATTGAAGGTTTTGACAACGACGTAGACATCATTTTGTTCATCGAGCATTTGATGGATGTTTTGAAAGTTGAAACTCAATTTGTAGTGAAGAGGAAGGGATGCAAGACATGTGCTTATTAAAAATCCGCAAGCACCACCCTCGTGGTAGAGCAACATCGGAATCAGAAAAGTTGAAGTTTACTTACAAATTTGTGGAAGAAGTTGAATATGACAAACACCCTCATATGCCATAAAATTCCTTCTTTACATGTTATACTTTGACCAGTTCTAAAAAATTAACGTTGGAGTTTTAGTAGTTTAATTTGAAATTAATAATGTCTTTCATGTTGGCATGATCTTAGTGATAAACGGGGCGTTTAATAATCGAACAGGACTTGGAAAATCAAAATTCGAACCAAATCTCAATTTGGCTTTAGAAATTTCGAATAGGGTTAGTATAGTATCTGAATTATGAATTCAATTTTAGAACCAAATTCATGACCCGAATATCCAAATTCAAGTTAAATTCAAGTTATATGTACCTTTTTTTCCTATTTATTAGAAAGACAGAGATTGCATGTATAATTTACATGTAAAAATACACTTATACATAATACACAAACACAAATATGTTTATAATCTTTTTTTTTCAAAGGCAAATGCTATATTTCTTTTCTTCTTTTTCTTTTTTAACAGCAAATGTTATACTTCTAAACTCCAGCCAGGTTTGAATCTATGGTCTCTTCTCTAAGAACACAATTTGTTTAAAAATTTAAACCAAATTCCATGATCATCATTGTTGGATTTTGATTTCGAAAACATCAATTACAAGATTCTGAGTATTTAAGTGATTTTTTTTAAGAAAATGATTATTTTGAAACAATTCAGGTTAATGAAACAAATTGTTAACAAAACAAATGAGACATCGGTTGGTATAAATGCTTCAAATTATAGAAAGAACAAAGAACAATGACAAAGAACTCTCGTAGGTTTTTTTATATTGATAAACTCACTGATGATAAATGAAGTACATGGAAGCCCTATAAATACTTAAAAGAAATCCTAGAAATACTCAACAGAAAGTAGACTGACTCAAATGCTGTTAAAGACTTATTCAAATAAAACTCAAAAGAGAAAGCTAGATAATAGGGCATGTGCATGACTGAGCAACAATGAGGATAGAGAGTTCATGCAACAAACTTTGAATTATTCTTCCACATCCTCCCTTGATTCAAAGTCTTTGACATTCAACAATGATCTGAACTTGACAAACTTTTCTTTGGCTAATGACTTGGTGAACACATCGGCCATCTGGTTGTGAGTGCTACAGTACTCCAAGCACACAGTTTTCTTCATGACCATTTCTCTAATGAAGTGATATTTGAGTTCAATATGTTTAGACCTTTTATGCAGAACTGGATTCTTGGAGAAATTAATAGCTGACTTGTTATCACAGTATATCACAGTAGGTTGTGTTTGTTGGAACCCAAGGTCTTCCAAAATTCTTCTTATCCAGATGGCTTGGTGTCACGCCCCGACCAAAGACGGCGGAACATGCCGGGGTGCAACGATTGCTCATAAGCGCATGACACTATTTAAAGCGACAATATTTAACAAACTCATTTTATTTCACAACATCGAAAATGTCACATAACCAAATATTCATAAGTCAAATACAACAAAATATAGCAAATTAAATATTGTTCATTTTTGCTAATATCCTAACGGTATTTGTGACGTTTTCTTCACCGAACTCCAAAATCAACCTAGATGCAAACTTGTAACATTTCATAAAATAAAGTTTATCAACACAAAGGTTGGTGAGCAATTCATAAGTTTGAACAATAGATATATAGTATGAAAAGCCACAAAACTAGTATACAAAACCATAAATAATAGCTATAAACTTGGATAAATAGTTATCGCTAACAAGTTAGCGACACCCAACTATAAGGGGTTGCCAAATAGTTTAGGATTTTATAGTTATCGTTAATTGCATTACATTAACGACACCTTGCCATGAGGGGTTGCCAAATGGTCTAGGATTTATAGTTCCACCATCAAAAAGCGATAAACACATAGGCAAATAAGCATAGAACACCAAATCGAGCAATTATTCAAGTAAAGTATACAACAACGTTTGTGGTTTAAGACCCAAGTATAAAACATTTAGTTTAGATAAGATGAAATGTCACCCCCAAAATAAAAGATAGAAAACGGGGTATGAAGTTACTCAGGTTCAAGTAATAAACTTGAAAGATTGATTATTTGTAGATTTGCCGGAACGACGAGTTAACGTATGAGGCCTAAATAAAAGAAAGTCTTGGATTTAGAAGGTTGTCTTGAAGATCTTTAAATAAAATAATTGTTGCAAAAAGTAAACAATTTAAAGTTCAAGGTTTAAAATGTAACTATTTAAGAATTTATAATAATAACCCTTTAAAAATGTGAGTTTGCTCAAAACCGGGTTGAAGTATCCAACCTTAATATTTACTTAACCAATGTTAAGTAATAAGGTGGGAAAAATGCTAAAATGCAAGTTCCGTTGGGACAAAGATACTAAAATGGTTTTTTAATGAGTGTTCGGGTTGTCGGTTCGGGTCTTGACAAATGGTCAAACCCAAATAACTTTCCAAAATATTAATTATTATGAGATAACTCATTAAAACATAATAACACTTAACCAAGTATGTAGATCTATTGTTTTAGAACTAACAACGTACGTTAAGCGAGTGTTCGGTTTTGTCGGTCCAACTATGTTATGAGACCAAGTTGGATCCAACATTTCCAAGTACTTAAGAAGATGATTAAAATCAGTTTGTAAACTATTTTTAAAGAAATATACAAATCTTGATAGCTAAAAACACACTTGTGTGTCTTAAGCGAGTAAAATCCGATCGGTTCGGTTTACATTTCACAAAAAGTTCATAGATGGATTCTACATACCCATATATCATAGATCTTGTATAAAATGTACAAATGAAAATATTTAAGTTCTACAACTAAAAAGGTCAACAACAAGTGTTTTTAACAAAAGTTCGGTTTGGTTCGGTTTCCATCTCACAATGAGTTCATAGATGGATTCCACATACCCAAGACTTGTAAATGTGACTAACAAACTAAAATGAGCAGAAGTTAGGTATAAATGAGATGTATAATAAGTTATGTGTGTGTATATATATATATCAAGAACACGAAGTCCTCCATGAAGCCTTGCCTTATGACATTCGAAACTTAATCAACCGGAGTCGGTGAAGTAACAAATAAAGGAAACAAGGGGTGTGTATTATATATATGTTGTACCACCATATTCAAGTGTTAGTAATATTAGATGAACAAGTTAAAATGAAAGACTATAGTTAGTTGACCTTAAGAAATCAAAATAACAAAATGTTGAAGATGAATACTTGGATTTGAGAGAGATTTTGGAGAAGATGAACAACCAAAATGATGTATGGAGCCAAACTTTTATAATGGTAAGAGTATGGTTCATACAAATAGGGTAAAGATGCATGTGATGGTTGAAATGGTCAAACAAGTTTTTGGTAAATGGCAATAATAGTCCCCAAAGTTTGGTTTAAGTCATTTTTAAAGAGTTTTAAGGACCAAAAAGAATGTTTTCAAGACCCAACAAGTGTAAAACAATATTGTAACATAAAATCCATCATTTTGATTATATCATAAGCTTTGGTTTACAAAATGGATCGGTTTACATGATAAACGAATACAAAAAGACCCGAAATTGACGAATGTCACACTTGGCAAGTAGCACCAGTGGCTGAGATATACTCAGCTTTTGTGGCTGAGATATACTCTTTGAGCACCATGCAATGGCGCCATTGCCTAATGAGAAAACATAAGCCGATAAGCTCTTCCTAGTATCTGGGCAACTTGCCCAATCACTGTCACTGTAGCCAGTGAGCACAATCTCCTGTTCCTTTTTGTACCAAATACCAAGGGCTTTTGTACCAGCAACATACTTCATGATTCGTTTTGCAGCACCAAAGTGAAGCTTAGAGGGATTATGCATGTAACGTGCCACCATACCCACAACATATGCCAAGTCAGGGCGTGTATGTGTGAGATAAATCAAACCTCCCACTAAGCTTCTGTATAATTCACCATCAGCTGGGTCACTTCCATCTTCAAGTTGAAGTTTTTCATTATAGTTCATAGGAGTTGCTTCAGCATTGCTTGTATTCATACAAAACCAGGTCAACAGGCTATTGGCATACTTCTCTTGACACACAAAGATCCCTTCCTTGGTTTGTTTGACTTCAAGACCAAGGAAGAAATTGAGACTCCCCATATCAGTCATTTCAAAGGTGTGCATCATGTGGTATTTGAAATCTGAAATCATCTTTTCACAGGAAGAAGTGCAAATTATGTCATCAACATAAAGACATACATAAAGAATACCTTTTTCATTCAGCTTGAAATACAAAGTAGGCCCATTGCAGCTGCGTTTAAACCCATGGTCCATGAAGTATGTATCAATTTTCTCATACCAGGCTCGGGGAGCCTGTTTCAAGCCATGTAGGGCTTTCTTCAGTTTGTAGACCATTGTTTCTTTTCCATGAACCAAGAACCCTTCAGGTTGCTCAACAAAAATTTCTTCGGTTAAGTCACCATTGAGGAATGCAGTCTTGACATCAAGTTGATGCACATTCCATTCTTTATGAGCAGCAACAGCGAGGATTATTCGAATAGTCTCGAATCGGGCAACGGGAGCAAATGTTTCTTGATAATCAACTCCGTGTTGTTGAGAGTAGCCCTTGACTACTAAGCGAGCTTTGTACCTCTGAATTTCTCCATGTGGACCAAGTTTGGTTTTGAACAACCATTTTACACCAACAATATTTTTATCAAGTGGGTGTTGAACTAGCTCCCATGTCTGATTTCGTTCAATGGCCGCAAGCTCCTCCTCCATAGCTTGAACCCATTTTTTTATCTTGAACAGCTTCGTTGTACGTGATAGGATCTGAGATGTTGAGGGCAAATTGGCATGTTGAGAATAGGGCTTCTTCATCAGATAGTCCTTCACCACTACAATAGTCTTGTAACCAAGTTGGTGTTTTTGGAGGGCCTTGGTACATCGGTTGTATTAGTAGTGGTAAGGTTAGTAGGTTGACTAGTGTGTAAAGAGTTTGTGGTGCCTTGGGAATAGGTAGTGGTAGGGCTGAGAGTTTGTAAAGGTGGTGAAATATTGTTTTGGCTTGTGGTGGTGTTGGGTGTAGATGTGGAGCTAGTGGAGGTAGTACACCGAGTCAAGGAATTTATGGAGGGAAAAGTATCAACAAATGAGTAGTCAATGTCACCACCTACTTCTTGTGAGTTGTCATGGGTGACTTTAGTCCACTGCCATTTAACTTCTTCAAGGAATTCAAGATCATGTTTACTTTTAACAAAGAATTTGTTGGAAAGTGGATCATAAAGTTTATATCCCATTACCTGGTTATGTGTGCCCAATAAATATGTATTTTTCAGATCCGTGGTCCAATTTCTTTCTTTGTTGAGAAGGGGTTAACCCATAACATACACAACCAAATGTCCTCATGTGATGAACAGTTGGTTTTCTTCCACACCATGCATGCAAGGGAGTTTGTTTGAAAAGAGCTTTTGTTGGTGACCTGTTCATTGTATAAATAGCATTGGCAATAGCCTCAGCCCAAAAGCAATTTGGAAGCTCTTTTTCACGCAGTAAACTTCGCACCAACCCCATTATGGTTCGGTTTTTACGTTCACTAACCCCATTGTGTTGTGGGGTATAAGGTGCCGTAAGTTCTCGTTTGATACCTGCATAGCTACAATAGGAATCAAATTCATGAGAGCAATATTCTCCCTCGCGGTCAGACCTAAGATTCTTGATATAATACCCACTTTCTCGTTCAACCATAGCTTTGAAAATCTTGAACTTAGAAAACACTTCGGTTTTGTTGGATAGAAAATAAACCCAACACATACGTGTATAATCATTAACAAAGAGCAGATAATACCAGCTGTTACCTAAGCTTGAGACTTGCATGGGACCACATACGTCGGTATGGACCAACTCTAACTTTTGTTTGGCACGCCAAGGTAGAGGTGAATGAGGTCTTTGCTTGTTTACCCACAATACATGCTTCACACTTGACTGCAGTGCTTATTTTTGGCAATCCCACCACCATTTGAGAGTCATGCAATTGTTTAAGGCCATCAAAATGAAGGTGGCCAAATCTAAGATGCCATTTCATGACCTCAGTCTCATGTTTAGTGTGTTGATTTTGTAACAGTTGCTAAACGTGTGGTGGTGTTTAAAATAAACATGTTATTGCTTGCCACCCCAACCTCCATGAGTTTCCTTCCTATTTCTTTACTTTGTATCATGCATTTCCCATTATCGAATATAACAACATAGCCTTTTTTCATCATTTGACCTAACACTCAAAAGGTTATATTCCAGTTTTGGGGCGTAATATACATCATCCAAGAGTTTGAATGATGTAGGACTAATATAAATTTTAACTGTTCCTTTCCCCCAAAACATTTAATTTTTTTTTGTCACCAAGAATAACATCCAAAGTGAATGTTTCATCAAGGGTAACAAAACTGGTTTTTGAGCCGGTCATATGATTGGAACACCCTGAGTCTATGAACCAGAGATGGGTAGAGTTACCTGAATTAGTGGCTGAAGCCATTAATGACAGTGCTTTTGGTTCAGTTATGGTGGCCATTAGCAGGTGTTCTGGTTCACTTTCAGCGGTTGTGTCATTGGGTTCTTCATTTTCGGCAACATTTACTTGAGCATCCTCATTGTACCAACAATCCTTTTGAAGATGGCCAAATTTTTTACAGGTAAAACACTGAGGGACTTTGCTTCTTTCTAACCCGGTTCTACCACGACCTCTGCCTCTGACCATTGGCCAGCGCCTCGACCCCGACCACGAGTTGGTTTGTTGTTTTCTTGGAACACTTGCAAAGCTTTTTCATCTTGCCTTTCATTTGGTTTTGTGGGACTAGTGATCATTCTTCCATGCATCCTTTCTTCTTGGGATTGAAGCATCCCCATTAGTTTCACAGGAGTGATTGTGGACAAGTCCTCGATTGAGGGAATCACGTAGTCAAATTTTGTGGATAGGCTTTGAAAGGATTTTTTCAACTACCTTCAGATCAGAGATTTCCTCTCCATATGAGCGTTGTTGGCGAACACACAAGAGAAGTACTCCCCAACCGCTTCATCTTCCTTCATGATGAAATTCTCGTCGGAGACTTTGGAGTTTGACACTCTGAACTTGAAATTCCATACGTAGAGTATCCCACGTATCTTTTGCAGAGTCGGCAGCAGCAATTCGTGAAAACAGTTGATCATGTACCCCACGTTGGATAATGGACATTGCCATAGCATCTTTCTTCTTTATTTCTCGAAGCTGGTCCGGTGTATCGGCTGTAGCAGTGATCCCAAGATAGACGACATCCCATAACTCGCATGAGCGAAGGATGGTCTTCATCCTGAGACTCCAGCGTTCGTACCCATCGCCTTTGAAGGTGGGTACAACAGGGGCTGTGATGTTACCGAGAGAAGGGTTAGAAAGACCAAGAGATTGCATGTATAATTTACATGTAAAAATACACTTATACATAATACACTAACACAAATATGTTTATAATCTTTTTTTTCAAAGGCAAATGCTATATTTCTTTTCTTCTTTTTCTTTTTTAACAGCAAATGTTATACTTCTAAACTCCAGCCAGGTTTGAATCTATGGTCTCTTCTCTAAGAACACAATTTGTTTAAAAATTTAAACCAAATTCCATGATCATCATTGTTGGATTTGATTTCGAAAACATCAATTACAAGATTCTGAGTATTTGAGTGACTTTTTTTAAGAAAATGATTATTTTGAAACAACTCAGGTTAACAAAACAAATTGTTAACAAAACAAATGAGACATCGGTTGGTATAAATGCTTCAAATTATAGAAAGAACAAAGAACAATGACAAAGAACTCTCGTAGGTTTTTTTATATTGATAAACTCACTGATGTAAATGAAGTACATGGAAGCCCTATAAATACTTAAAGAAATCCTAGAAATACTCAACAGAAAGTAGACTGACTCAAATGCCGTTAAATACTTATTCAAATAAACTCAAAAGAGAAAATTAGATAATAGGGCATGTGGATGACTGAGCAACAGTGAGAAGAGAGAGTTCATGCAACAACAAACTTTGAATTATTCTTCCACAACATCTTATTTACTCCTCTATAACCAATTGACAAAACTTAACCTAATCTTCAAAAAATGACAAAAAATCAATTTCAATATTGGTTCCCCCCAAGCATCAGTTTGAAATTTGGAAAAAATTTAACGTCGTTAATTTTTTTTTTCTTAACAAAGGACTAATGGGAGTAGATTCTTAAAATTTTGGACCACTAGTGAGAATAAATTTAGTTGAGATTATTATCGGCCAATAATATATAGCTGAGATTATTAAAATCCAATTTGCCCAAATTGTTTATGCCTTGTTTAAAACTGGAGTATTTTAAAATTTTATTTGAACTATTTATGTTTATAAATTTATATCCAACTTTTCTATTAAATTTAACTCTTTAATTTTTATTTTTTAATAGTTTGTACGTGTAACATAGTATGAAGAATATTGTCATATATATATTTTTATGTATATATTTTAATACAGGGTAAAATTAAAATATAAAGGGAGACAAAAATAAGAAGTGTGAGAATGATTTGTGATCATACAAAAATCCCCTAAAAAAACTCAAAAAAAAAACAAATAAAAAATCATAACTCAATATATAAATAAAAACGAAAAAAATTAAAAAAAAAACAAAATGTTTCCTCCGTCACTCCGTTTAAAAAAACGAAAAGACACAATGCCGAAAATGAACAAACAACATAATCATATACAAAAAAATGACACAATAGATCGCAAAATAACGCAATGCCGAACAAAATATAACACAATGTTCAGTAATATAACATCATATCAAGAAAAAAAAGACATAATGTCAAGAAAAACAAAAACACAATCAATGACGAAAGTAAACACAAAACACAATGATCTTTTACACTCAACATTGTGTCTTTTTTTTTCTAGAACGAGGAAGATGGTGAACATTTTTAGGTTTTTACACCTTTCGATTTTTATTAAAATTTAAGTTACGATTTATTATTTTTTTTGAGATGTTTTTTTTGTTATAAATCATTCTCATCTTTCTTTTTTTATCTCTCTTTGTAAATTAACTTGAACCTTTTAATATATGTTGCCATAATCATAAGTATAATTATTATAAATTTGTGCGGTAATCTAGTTCCATGCAAGTCGGAAAGAATAAGGTTTGAGTTTTTAAATAAAACATGCAAGTCGGAGAGAATAAGGTTTTAGTTTTTAAATAAAAGTATCTAGAAACTTAATAAACAAGACACACAAACAACCTGGTAGGACTCTTGTTCACCAAGGCTTATTGTATCCCAAAACATTCTTTTAGCTTGTCTTAATGCACACGAATCTCATGTCATTATTCAAAATCCTCAACCAAGACATGGAACATGAATCCGATGGTATCACTGATAATATCATAAGGTATGCTTCTTTTTTTTCGCTTAGAAATTCAATGGTAGTTTGTGGTAATTAGGGCCAGGGTTGCAAGTTTTGCCGGTAAGGGGAGGATTCAGAGTGTTGGTTGTTCAAAAAACAAAAAAAAGGCTCCTAGGCTGCCAATTTTTTAGTGGTAGGGCTGTCACTTTTACCTAAAACCCAACCCGAAAAACCCCGTACCCGAACCCAAACTGAAAAACCCGAACCAGAGAAAAGAATAACCCGAACCCGAACCGAAGCAATTCGGGTTGGTTTTCGGGTTTGATTTATAAGTTTCGGGTCAACCCGAAAAACCTGAATAAACTTTTAGTTTTGAAATCAAATATATTTTTAGGTGTAATAGTTTAGTCTTAGCCATTAAAGTTATCAGAATCTGACCCTAATCGATTGTTGTCATTCCAACTATTATGGATCGATTGTTTATTGTGAATTTCCGTTTTCTGTTTATTACTAATAGCAACCGTAATCGAACAATCAAATCACGTGCGATTGGAGAAGATTATGGTTCGAGTTAGTTACTTAGTTTTATTTTTCTTTTGAATTGTTTTATCAAGTTATATTGGTTTATTATTTGATTATTTGCGTTACGAGTAAAGAATAATATGTTGTTTTAATTTAGCATTGAAGTTTTTAAATTTTTTTTTTGTTTTTTGTTTTGTTTTCTAGTATACTTGAAACCCGATTAACCTAACCCAAAAAAACCCGAACCCGAATTACCCATGAGAGATTTGGGTTGGGTTTCGGGTTAAGATTTAAAACTTTGAATCCGAAAAACCCGAAACCCGAAAAACGAACCCGAAGAACACCCCTATTTAGTGGTCACTAAGAAACCGCTTTAGGTTTTTGATCCTGATTTGGTAACAATTATATTTGCAGGTCAGAGATTAATGAAGACCACATAAGTAAATTACCAAATGATGTTCTTAGGCAAATTCTTTCACTTCACCCTTTGAATTCTGGATCAAAAGCTGTAGCTCTCCTTAGAAGGTTATTGAAAGAAACATCGATAATAACAGTCAAAACCGAAGATATTGAATCTGCAATTGGTGATATTCTTGTTAAGTTTGATGAAAAAAAACCTATGAAAAATCCCACAAAATTTGAATTTCATCTCAGTAATGATTTGATCATGACCGCGTCACTTGGGTTGAACCAAAAGTTGCATCTTGATTTTTCCAAAGGTCATGATCAGGAGGAAATACCAACACCATTTTGGTTGGATATTTTATTAAACACCATGGATTTCGCTCTTTCTTTGTCATATTCATTGTCTGTCAAGACCCTTAAATTAACTTCGGTAAACTATCTAACTGTCAAGACCCTTAAATTAACTTCGGTAAACTATCTAAGTTGCGACTTTGTTTCTTCGTTGATCAGCAAGTTTCGGTACGTTGAGAGCTTGATCATTGAGAAATGCGAGGGACCGTGGGCTTTGTCAGTTGAAGGTCTTGCTAACCTTAAGAGTTTAAGAGTCCTAGATTGTGATGATATTGAGTTAGTGTTTTTGAAAGCGTGGGAGCTCGATTCTCTTTGGTATAGCGGACCTTTATGTCGGTTTTGTTTGGAAAGTACAATGCACTTGAGAGATGTCAAGTTGGATATCAAGGGTCCAGGGATTAGTGATTACCACTTGAGCTGTATGCTCTATAATCCGTTGTTGCGTGCCATTCGAGATGTTAGCGTGCTTACACTTCATGGATGGATGGTTAAGGTAAAATTATTAAGGATTCCAAGCTTAACATAGACTTGTAAATTGTTTAAACCAAATCAATGTGCTTAATATTTTCTTGTAGGACATCTTTGCACCATTGTTGTCATCAAAACAAGATTTCAATTTTAGCCAGCTTGAGGATTTGTGGTGGATTGATAGTTGTATGGAAGATGATAACATTAATTGTTTATTTGGTTTCTTAAACTTTTGCACATCTCTTAAGAGGATGTTCATTAGTGTAAGTTCCATTCCTTTTATTCTCATTTGCACTTGCTTCTTTTAACTTTGTGTATATATATAGCGTTTGGATCAAAAACAAATTAATTAACGTGCTAACTGTGAGAATCAAGTAATGCAATTATATATCCAACATAGTGTAGTTATAGTGTAGTGTAACTACAACATCGATAGTTTAATTACATAATTACACTACTTATATATATAATTAAACTACTTGATTCTCATAGTTAACACACTAATTTAATTTGTACGATAGCTTTCCTCTGTATATATCTGAACTATGTACATGTATATGCAGATTGACAAGCGAAGCTACTTGAGTCCATCTGAACTTTTGAGCCCCACCAAGGTCCAAAAAGGGCGATTGCGCCACCTCAAAGTGGTGAAAATGGAAGGATTTGAGAAGGAAGAAGACATCATCGGGTTCAAGGAGCACTTGATGCAAGTTTTTAACGTTGAACCTCGAATCGTAGAGGTTAGAAAGGGGATGCAGGGCAGGTATTTGTTAAGATTCCCCAAACGCCAAGCTATTAATAAAAAAGCACAATCAAATAAGTTGAAGTTTTGCTATAAGTTTGTGGAAGAAGTTGAAGACAACACAGGTTTATGCTCTAAGCATCCTCATATGCCATAAGAAACCATCTTTTACATTGTTATATTTGATTAAGTTTGTAAATGTAACTATGGACAATTGTTGATACTGATTAATTCGAGTACTTGAGTTTATTGATTCTTATACTACATCCTCATGAAATGCCATAAGAATCCGTCTTAATACCGAGTTTTGTTTCAGGGTTTGGAAAAAAAAGATAAGAAAAATTTTCATTTTTTGTTCTTGAGTTTTTTTAAAAGAAAGAGAATGAAAAGAAAATCTATGGTTTTTTTTTTCTCCAAAACTTTTCAGCCAAAATAATATGGCCTAATTGTAAAGGAAAAATTATAGCTAATTATAGCAGTACTAATTTACCTTATCTCAATGTGACATTGTAGTTGTTGCTACAAAAACATAATTGTAAAGTTACAATTTTTTTCATATCTTTTTCTTCTGATCTAACTCAAGAATGTAATTAACACTTTCTTTTCTTTTATTTTATTTTAACTCGAGAATGTTATTAAGTATATAGTTTCTTTTCTTTTCTTCCACTATCCAATCTTATTATTTCTTTTCTTTGTATTTTAAACCCGAGAATGTAATGTTAGTGCATGGTTAGTAAATTTTTATTTTAATTTGTTACATAATTATTTTAAAACAACTCAGGTTAATGAAACATGATTAGCAAAGTTCACACTACAAATTATTAACAAAACAAACAAGACATCTTATTTAATCCTCTATAACCAATTAAAAAAACCTTAATCTAATCCAAAAATAGCAAAAATCAATTTCACTACATGTTCTTCATAATAATAACTGAAACATGAAAACAAATGATCAATAATCCGTCACAGGAATCGTATCAGTTTCACCTATGAAGATATTGTCATATATAAGGGCTGCAATAGTGGCTCCAAGAAACGGACCGATCCAATAGACCCAATGATGGTCCCATGTCCCGCTCACCGCGGCTGGACCAAAGCAGACCGCTGGGTTCATTGACGCACCATCGAATGCACCACCAACTAAAATGTTGGCACCCACAATCAAACCGATTGCCAAAGGTGCTAGAATTCCGATATTACCCTTCTTCGGATCCACTGCGGTGGCGTACACAGTGTATACTAGGCCGAATGTCATCATTATCTCGAATATGAGTGCGTTTCCAACGGTAACATCAGTCGATAACCCAAACGCCGTTGTTTCCTAAGATTCATATTCATTTTTCTATATTAGTCTTTTTTTAAGGTGTGAAATTATTTATGTTTGTCACTATTAAACAAAAGAGTATCACTGACAGGTTCCGACAACAAAGTCAACCGGTAAGCGGTAATTATTTAAGCAAATGAGATTACCAAATCCCATATTTCCAACGAGCATTTACCCAATGTTTTAAAATCTAGTATTTTACTTGTACTGGATTGGGCTAAAACATGGTACAATCGGCTGAACCGGGTTATATCGGGAGGTTCAATTAGTTGAATATGTTACCTTATAATTTTCTATAAATGTAACTTCAATCAAAAATTAACCCAAAACTAAATGGTTCCTATAACAAAAAATAATCGAAAAGTTAATCATATAAAAAAATAATGCAAAAGCACTCGATTTTTAAAAAATAGTCCTAAAGTTTACACGTTTGAATGTTGATTGTTGGGTTAAAAGTAATTTTGAAAAAATATAGGCCGCAAATATCAAAAATTTCTTGGGCTTAAAACCGGTTTGCCGGTAAAAACCGGTATTTTAGACAAACCGCCAGTACGATGTTCTAGCAAACCGGTCAAAATACCAGACTCAAAACACCAGCCTACTGTGTGAAATCTGGTTCAACCGGCCGGTATGAACCGGTTTTTAAAGCACGACATTCACCATTTGAATTTTCATCAGTAACCACTTTTACAGACAGATAAGACCATTAGTGATACTCATTTGTTTGGTTGTGTGTCTGACAGATCTTACCATCCCGCCAGTAGCATACTGGAGGAGCAAGCATGCAACAAGGGACCCGGTTAACTGACCGATCCAATACACAACGGCGCTAAAGAACGATATATTGCCACCTACAAACGAGGCAAACGTGACAGCTGGATTTACATGACCACCCGAAACATTAGCACTGACCGACACCGCCACAAACAACGCGAACGCATGGCTTATTGCCGCCGCCACCAGTCCCGTCGGATTGTTTGGTGCACCATACGTCAGTTTACCTTATTCCATAACAAATTAACAAGCATGCATGTTAAATTATTAATTAAAAAAACAATAACAAGATGGGAGATCAATGTGTTATTATAACATACTGTAAGCCATGCCGGAGCCTTGACCTGCGAATACGAAAATGAGGGTTGAAATGAATTCGGCTAAGCCGGCTTTGAGTGTATCGGGGTGGTTGGCCTCAGCCGGAGATCCGATGGTAATTCGGTAAAGAGGCATGTTGTTGGGAGGTTAATATGGTGCTGGGAAATAATAAGTTTTGATATATAGGTGAGTGAATGAGTAGGGTGTTTGTTTATAAATGCAGACATAACGGTAGAAGAACCGGTATTACAGGTGGCCGATAAATTAGTAAGTCCGGTTAACAAGCGGCTCAATGGGGTCAAATAATTAAGAACCGTGTGTGGTGATATAAAATGCTTTTAAATTTTACTATAATTGTTGACATCATTTTTTTAATATGATTTTTTGTGTCAAAGAGAATTTATAATGTTATTCCAGCTCTGTATAATAGTTTGGGGACAGATACAAGTTTATCTGTTTATTTATACATGGGTAGTTTAGTACTCCCTTCGTCCCGATCAAAGTGTCTTAATTTGAAAAACAAAGTTAAGGTAGATTACATTGTTGTTGTTTTTTTATTTACCATTTGACAATAATGCCATTGGAAGTTAGATCAATTAATATTGTTTATTAATGTTAGTTGTGTGTTTAAGAGTAACTTGAAAATTGGCTAATAAATTTTGAAAATGGACATTTGTAATGAGACAAATAAAAAAGAAAATATAGACACTTTTAATGGAACAAAGGAGTAATATATATTGTATTACTTTATGTATAATGCGTTATTGTTGTAAATTCATTATGTGAAATTATAACTAAAAGTAGCATATTAAATTATCGTTGCTGAAAAAAGCGAGTAAACTTATCGAACCACAAGCTAGTTTGAGCAAAGGTGAGTCGTATACAGAGCTTGGCTACTGGCTCGATTGAAAACATTAAACTTGTTCACTTTATTGTGGGTTCAAGCCAAGTTGACTACGGCTCATACATTCTATCACTCCCAGTAAGGCGGTAATCACCAACTGATTGAACTAGCAAGATTCAATTGCCTCCAAAACAATATCCATTTGTTATTTGCATTAACAATGTTTCAACATATTTCATTATAGCAGCTCTATGAGATATAAGAATAGTCGATTTAGTCGAATATTATTGTATCAAGAGTCCCTTGAACAGCACGCTCGATGAATGAGCTCTTTTGGCCTTGTTTTAGCATAAGTAAGTAGTATTGCACCTTAATTGTCTCACATTGTCATAGAATAAAGCATTACTATAGCTTTGAGCCTTTGAGGTCTCACAAGTTTTAAATACATAGGCAAAATAGACCTCTCCCCTAGAACTCACATGTATGTACATTGATTGGTTGATGATATTGGTTGATGATACTTTATACCTTAACTTTCCCTACTAAAGTTTTACTTGTGTTACTGTGTAAGAGCATTGTTATTAATTTCTTGAAAACAAAACGTTCCACAAACTCAGATAGCACCCAAATCTTTTAAAGGACTAAAATTTTATATAGATATAAAAAAAACTTAGTCATGTATTATCCACTAAATGACATGTTTACTATGCTAACCATAACGCTTAGTGATTGTCCTGTGTTATGGATGTCAAAGTCGCAAGCAACAAACCATGTGAACAGAAAAGCCCATTCAACGATGGTTACGACCCAATGTAATCAAAACTAGAAAAGATACAGTAAAAACACCCAAAGTAACAAAAACACTCAATAAGCAACGTAGAATCCAAGTTGAAAGTAATGGCATGAAACTTGAAGTACAACTGATTAAAACAAAACTAACAAAACTGCAACAATGAGCATACATCTCAACTTTAAAACAAAATAACATTTTACCTTAGATTATACCAATCTTGTTTGCAACATCCAAAGCATCATAGTCTGGTGTTAACCGAACATAAGCCTTCTTTGTTCCATCAGGTCTGCATTACAAAAACACCAACCAAAAACAAGATCAACACTCAACAATAACTTTTTAACCAATTAACTTATAAAAAAAAGGGTCAACTTAATATGATAACAATACCTGATCAAAGTGTTGACCTTCTTGGTCTGAATGTCATACATCTTCTTAACAGCAGCCTTGATCTTCTTCTTGTCAGCCCGGATGTCAACAATGAAAACCAAAGTATTATTATCTTCAATCTTCTTCATTGCAGATTCTGTAGTCAACGGGTACTTGAGAATCTGATAATGGTCAAGCTTGTTCCTTGGTGGAGCACTGATGCGCTGGTACTTTGGGTTTCTATCAGTCTTCAATGTTTTGGGGCGGTGGAAGGTAACCTTGGTGCGGATCTTCTTCGCCTTCTTTTTGAAGGTTGATCCGGTTTTCACAGCCTTCGCTGTCTTCAAAGCCTGAGCTTTTGCATCACCTTTCTTTGCCACATCAGCTATAACAAGAATCAAACACACCAACAATAAATTAAATCAAAATCATAACATATAAAACACAACCAATTACGTCTCGAATTCAATCCAAAAACATACATATCAAGCAAACAAAAGCAAACCATTCATTATCCAACAAAAAGTGATATTTTGCAACTAAAAAGCATCAGATTAATGATAACTGTAGTTGTCAAGAGCGAATAGCGGTAAATAGCGATGGGTCACCTATATGCTACGTAGCGAATAGCGATAAATAGCAACCGCTAATTCATATTTAGCGATAAAGAAGTAGAAAATTTTTAAGCAAATAATTAGAGTTTATATTTACAAAATAAGCTTTTACAGTGGAGCCTGTGGAAAGTGCAACTGTTTGGTCGACAAACAAGCTTAAAAAATATGTTTCTACAACTTTTTATATTAAAAAATAAAATAAAAATAAAAATACGCTTAATGACCGATATTTAGTATAAAGCATCTTATAGTTGCATCGCTACATAGCATGATATAGCGCCCACTATCACCGCTATTGACAACTATGATGATAACTAAAGCTCTGCTAGCTGAATGTAAAATCAGGTATAACAAGAATCAAAAAGCAGCAAACAAAAAATGTATTTAAAATTTAAAACACAAAATATGCTAGTCAACTTACTAATGATGTCAAATTCAATTTAAAAATAATAATTTCTAGTTATTACTAATAAAATGAGAGTAAAACACTCATAATAAAAACTAACTCAACAATACGAAAATATACAACTTTAGCCTAGACTAATAATATCCAAACATAATAGATAAATATTTTCTAGCTCAAAACTATCAAACTAATGGCAGAAGAACATAACTGTAACATAAATTGAGCATAATAAAGGTTACAAATGAATAATAAGCTATTAGAAATAAGCAGAAAATACTAACCTTTAGGCGCCATTGATAACTCAACCTACTCCAATCGATTAACTGATAATCATGAAATATGTTCGATTAATACAATTGAAAGTATAGATCTGAAGTTATGAGGATACACTAATCGACCCGGTAGATAAGATTGTTTGTGTAATTCGAAACCCTAATTAATTAAGCAGAAAGCGTACCCTGTAATGTGGAAATGAGGAAAGAGTTGACGCAGGAGCGAACTAGGGTTTCGAGTTATAATATTGGGATACATATAAGATGGGTCAGAGCAAGTATTATTTGGACGGGCCAAATAAGGGCCAACACTGGGCCTAAATAGTTTTAGACTACCCAGATTCCAATCCACATTAGAGGGGTATAAATTGGGATTTTTCTAATACCCGGTTTTAGGTATGAAACTAGTCTCGGGTATTAAAAAATCGGGTAGGGTAAAGGTGCACAGATCGGGTCTTTCAAATACCTGGGTTCAGGTATGGAACCAGGTTCGGGTATGACCGGGTATTGGAAAATCGGGTATTTGCAATACCCGGGTAGGGTTCGTGTCCGGGTATTGTCTCTAAAAACCATACCCTATGTATCGGGTTCGGATTGGGTATATAACATGGTATTTGAAAACCGGGTATTTGAATACCCTATTTCCAGGTATTGAAAAAACCCAATTTTTGGGTTTTTTCATGTATTTTTTGGATATATATTTGATTTTTTAAGGCGTTGCACCTTTTAGGATTATTTTTTCAGGTATTTTTCGAGTAATAATCGGGTATTTGTAAAATGTGTTTCGGGTATGGAATCGGTTCGGGTTTTCGGGTATTACTAGGTACAAATCGGGTCCGGTTTCGGGTACGGGTACGGGTTTTGGTACTGAAATGCATACCCTATCTGTACCCTACAAGTAGGGTTGGGTACGAGTTCAGGTATTAAAAACCCGGGTAAAAAAAACGGTTCCAAGAAACCTTGCACTTAGTAATATTGGAACAACTCTTCCGGATCTTGATCTAGGCGATTTTACTGATAAGGAGACTGCCCCCAAGAAACCTCAACAAACCTTGGCGAGTGCTCTTTATGGTAAACACGTACATGATTTGGAGGAGCGATTCGATATGACTTTGAGACAAAAGGTTGTTTTTACTTGTCTCAAGGGGGCTCATGCCCAAGATTTTTTGACTGTTGTGTCCATTGAAGGTCTTGGGCAACGAATGTCGGCAGTTGAATACAGAGTCATCCTTAAATACCGGCTCATGATTCCTATTTTCCCTCTAGACGAATCATGCCCCATTTGTAAAAAAAACCTGTTTGGATAAATTTGGTGAGCATGCCCTCCACTGTAAGGAATTGCCGGGGTTCAAGTATCATCACAGCTGGGTTAGATATGTCTTATGGGATGTGCTTAGGCGTGCCGGGATCTCAGCCAAAAAAGAGGCACCTGTTAACTTTCTGACTGATCCGAGAGAGGGAAGATCTACACTACGTCCTGCAGACGTTCTTGTGTTTGGATGGGCAGTGGGTAAGCATGCATGTGTCGACCTCACTGGGGGGGGGGGTCCCCATTGGTGGGGCTGAGAGAAAGTGGTTTCGTTCCGAGACAGACGGTTTTGAGGGCGGAATCTAGGAAGGTTGTTAAGCATGAGGCAACGTGTTTGGAGAATCAGCACGTATTCATTCCATTTGCCTTTGACACATTTGGATCCCTAGCTCCCGAGGCGGTTCGTTTCTTGGAACGGGTGCAGAAGGTGGTCCACAGTGACTCGCATAGCCTGAGGAACCAAGGATTTATATTTAGTAGAATAGGCTTTACGATCCAAAAGGGGATAGCGGCGCAACTTGTTGCTCACTTACCCATTATCCAGATGTAGTTTGGTTTGTGTTAATGTTAATTAATTGTTAATGATACATTTAGGCATAAAAATTTCGGTTGCACTATTTATTAAATTATTATAATTATAAATTACTTAGCATATAACATACTGAAGAGGTAGGTCCCCGCAAAGCCCAGTTGGACCCGCAAGACACACCTTGAAGAGGTACGTCTGCGCAAAGACCAGCTGGTTCCGCAGAACCCACCATGCTCAGTAAGAAGACCTTACACGCAGTAAGCCAGCTGTTCCCGCAGGAAAGCCTCCCTTGGTACAGTACCCTACCTGTTCCAGCAGCTATGGGTACAAGCCAAGAAGGAAGGCTACCCGCACTAACAGTAAGGCTACACGCATAAGGCACTAACTCTTATACTTCAGTAATGTCACCTGAAGAAAGAATGAGCAGGGCGGGAATATTCCCGCCCAAAAGAGCCAGTCCGTACACTTCTGGAAGATCTTTTGTACTATACCTGCTAAGGTATGGACAAAATAGACAAGATCTGACCAAAGCAGCCCATGAATCAATCACAGGGTGACAGCTCACCGACAATAGTACGAGAAGCACGCTCCAGTACAAAATGTCACTATCAGCCGCTGCCTACCCACCAACTCCCATCGTGGCACGT
The DNA here is from genome assembly GCF_021521415.1 of Bidens hawaiensis. Taxonomy (NCBI): domain Eukaryota; kingdom Viridiplantae; phylum Streptophyta; class Magnoliopsida; order Asterales; family Asteraceae; genus Bidens; species Bidens hawaiensis. Next base: position 178,282 of record NW_027505099.1, on the reverse strand, counting down.
ACATAGCCCGTAGTTGGTGGAAAAGGAATATTATACAGCTAGCCGTACCTGCTTGGAAACCTACCTTCGGCTATAAATACTTCAACACCTTGGAACAGTATCATCATCTCATATTATCTTATCTTCTCTCTTGCTATTTCTCTCAATATACACTTATATTCAGAGCAATCTAGTCTGATTCTCATGCCGGAGGGTGGTCACAAGGAGGAACCCCCCTTCTCAGTGACGAGCTCACGGTGTCTGTTTTACAGGTCGAGAAGAATAACCATCTTTGCCGGACCTAACCCTCGTGGGAAACATCTACTTAACCCTAAGATTATCCGTAATCTGCCGGGGTCATCTAGTGTTTCTTCATTGGCGTCATCCGTGCATTAAGCTAGAACTAATTCTCTCAGTTTTTTCAAACTTCTGGGAAGATGGTTAAGGTTACTCAGATGCCAAGGCCACCGAGTGACCAAGAAACTCCGGTAACCACAACCCCAGCCATTGGGGGGAACACCGGTGAATACACGATTTTTACGAACACTACCTCGGCTACCCAAGCGGGGCAAGTGCAGTAAACAATCCTCCCCTGGGATTCATTGATACCCAGGTGGAGAAGCAACAGACGAGGCTTCCCCGCCAAACACTAGATCAAGTTAAGGCCTGGGCGGAAGCACGTCAGAAAGAATTCCAAGCTGAGTTGGATGAACGTTTACGTTCACTCCAACAGGCCAATGACGAATTCGGAAGCACTCGACAACAGCTCAACATGAGCAATGATTGCGAATATTCGGATGATGATTGGGAAGAATCTGACAGTGACGCAAACCCTCGTCATAAGGCGAAAGGGAAGCGTAAAGAAGTAGACTTCCGCTCGAAAAGAAATTTTGGAGAAACTTTCAAGCCAAAGAGCGCAGGGGGAAACCCACGTGACTTCTCCAAAATTTTCAGACCGACTGTTGCAAATGCGGGAACGTCCAAGTTTGCAAGAGACATTGCGGAAGCAATCGCTCCAAAGAGTGCCAAACAGATGTCCAACATAGGCACTTACGATGGCGTATCAGACCCAGACGATCACTTGAACAGATTTATAGGGGGGGCAACCGTCAGCAATTGGACGGAACCCACATGGTGCTACATGTTCCAGATGACGCTCGTCGGGGCAGCCAGAGCGTGGTTTGATCGTCTACCGGTCCACCACATCTACGATTGGGCAGACTTCCAGCACTAGTTCAGCCAGCACTTCAGTCAACAAAGAAAATATACTAAAGAGCAATGGACGATCCTCAACTGCATCCGAGAGGAAGATGAGTCTTTGCTAGACTTCATCACGCGGTTCAACTCAAAGAAGCTAAGTCTGGGCACTATTAGCGAAGATCTTGTTCGCGCTGCTTTCATCCAGGGCGCTGAAGACCCAGAGCTCATCCGCACCTTGACGGGTAAAGACGGCATGCCATTTACGTGGGATGCCATCATGACGGCGGCTAAACGCTTTGCGGAAACGGAGAAGCAACTGGGTAGAGATCTTCCCCAGAGCACAAACCTCTACACCCAGAAAACAAGAGAAAATAGCGTCCTTACCGCCCGACAAAACAAAAAGAGGAAGCTTGGTATTTGGCAGTCAAGGGTAAACTTTGACACCTCATCCGGCTCTCACCCTCGGTTAGGCGGAAGGGACAACATGCAGTCGAACCGGAATCCCAGATGGACGCCACTCACCAAAAGCGTCACCGAGATATTTGCCACCGAGAGGCTCCCATGGCTAGAGGCTCCAATAATCCGACAGCGTCTAAACGCTAATCAAAGCAAATCCTGTGATTTCCACGGGAAAAAAGGCCACACCACGGAGGAATGCATATCCTTGAAGGACGTCGTCGAAGCATTCGTCAGAGATGGGAAACTCACACACCTCGTGGCGTAATGGTTGCTGAGCAGGCTAACGCGTGTAGAACCCCAGTTGGGGAAAACATGGGTGAAACTGCAACTTCAATGTCGGAGACTACATACTGCGTAACAACGAGGTTCCGAACCAGGCGCATACCGGCCCGAAAGGCTCGATGGCACCGCCATCCCAAGAACTTGGAATGGAGCTCAATTACGCAGATGCCACATGTAGATCAATTCCAAACTTGTAAAGAAAAGGCCTAGAGCCACTTCAAATGAAAATGATTCTCCTTATCACATTGATGTTGATAGCCTTACCTTTATACTTATGAACTGACCACACTGATATGCCGGTATTCACCGCATAAATAAGTGAGGAAGTAAGTCGTTGCGTGTGGAAAGCGGCAAAACCCGCATAAACACAAACGGTAGAAAATTTCTAAAAAGATGAGGAAAACCTTCACGCATGTCAGATATAGGTGAAGTTTGGTCATCCTACTAAGTGAAAGTGACGGTCCTACCCGCACAATCATGATAGAGGAAATTGAACATCAACCTATTATCAATCACGCGTCGAAAGTTTAGCTTATTCAGAACACTTAGAAAATTTCTAAAGAAAAGATGAGGAAAACCTTCACGCAGGTCAGATATAGGTGAAATTTGGTCATCCTACTAAGTGAAAGTGACGGTCCTACCCGCACAATCATGATAGAGGAAACTGAACATTAACCTACTATCAATCGCGCATCGAAAAGTTAACTTATTCGAAACACCTAGAAAATTGCTAAGTTAAACTAAAATATGCATGAGCAAATCATATAATGTTTATAAAGCAAGGCAATTGCAAGTTAAACTAAAATATGCATGCGCAAAACATATAATGTTTACAAGGCAAGGCGCTAATAAAATATTTATATTTACAATAAAAATTCAAACATTACAAGAATGGCTAGGTATCTACCCGCCTACAAAAATACAAATCTATCCTAACGGTTGGAAGGGATCTCAAGGTTCAAGCTTCGGGACCACTCCCTCCAAACCCACTTGAACCCGCACCATCAGTTGGTTGTGGCGGTTCAAGGAAAGCTTTGAGAACAGCTAGCCCGTCATCAGCAGCCGCAATTTCGTTCACCTTCTCTACAACCGGATGCCGGAAGGCAGCATACTGGTTCACAGCTTGGTCGTAGGCAGCTTCAGTGTCTACATCGTGTAAAGGAAAGTTGGAAGGCGGGATGCCCTTCACAGCAAATCCTAGACCAAGCAGGAAACCAGCTTTCTCCCCATTCTCATGAGAAGCGTTGAGGGCTGCACTCATGGCATCGTCATAAGATGTGTTCGCAAAAATCCGATGCACAACCTACAAATATATATATATATATATATATATATATATATATATATATATATATAAACTTTTCTAAGTATAAAGAAAAGCGTAAAGAAATTATGGAGCTACGCGTACCTGCGGCAACGCTTCTCGTAGAAGCCATTCCTTAGTGATCAGAGCTTCTTGGAGGGTAGCTTGAGCTTGATCCCGGGCGCGTTCGGCTTCATTCTTGTTGAGGTTGGCAAGCAACACATCCCTAGCAGCAGCCTCTTCAACGCCTTTGAGCTTGCGCTCAGTGCGATCAAGCATACCCTTCTGATCCAGGAGCTCTTGAAGCTTCTTGACATCTTCTAAAGCCAAAGCATCATGAGCCTGCTGAAGCTTCTCTAGTTTGGCTTTGAGCTCTTCGTTCTCAGTGCGCAGAGGCTCAGCAACGGCTTCAGCTTTGGTGGCCCTCTCGGTCGCATTACGCGCAGTTTTCTTGGCCAACCTAAGCTGTTCGTTAACAGCTTGGGTAGCCTTGGAACGGGCCTCATGCCTGGCCTGAATCTCGACCTCAAGGTCCTTGAAGGCCTTCTCCTTCTCCGCTGCGGTGGCAGCAAGCCTCTTGTTCTCATCCCGCAATGCTCGCGCCTGAGCCACTTCCAGGCCACGCGCAGTCTTTAACTTGTCGTTTTCACGACAAAGTAGCTCGACGCGCGGCTGCATCCGGGCAAGGAGAATTCGGAGCTCATTGGACAGCCTACCCTCCTGGTAGCTGGCCATTGCCTCTCCCAACGCACCGCTCGGAGCGGCATGGCGCGCCCAGTCGATGCAGTCTGCAGCCGTTCAGAGGGTCGTTCCCGGGCGGATATTCCACCGTGGAGCGTACACCTCAATTGAATCCGAAACTGCAAAAACAAAAAACAGTTAGGAAAAAAATGACAAAAATGGATAATAGGCCAAAACAACCCCACGCACCTGTAGGGTCGGTAACAGGCCGGTAGCCGCCAAACCCATCACCCGAGCCTAGAGGATATCCATCCAAAAGGTCAAGGAGATGGGAAGGAGGCAAAGATTGGACCCCCTCATCAACAGAGGTAAGTCCAGGGGTCCCAGCCCCAAACATACCTGAAGAACCGCCATGGACGAAGTAGTCGCCGACACCGGAGGGGGCATGGTAGAAGCCACCGTGGTAGTGACCATCGGAAGTGAACTCACTGGAGATGAACTCACAACCGTGGTCGCCGCTGCAGACGAGCTCGCAGAAAAAGTCACTGCCGGCCCAGTGAAGGATGCGGTGAAGATGGCACTGACGGCCGGCGGAGATGAAGTCATAACTGGAACAGTTGCCTCAACAGTATGGGCAACTGAACCAGCACCGGAAACAGGCGCAGCCGCCTGGGTCATCGTCTCGGATTGGTTGACCAAACCTATCGTCGTGGGTCCTGAACTGCTTCCTCCCGCACCGCTCTGAAAAGCAGATACGTCCACTCCTGCATAAAGAACAAAATATTAAAAACAATGGCGAAAAGAAATGCAGGAAAGGTAAAAAATTATACTTACGGGTTTTCTTAATCTTGAAAGACCTGACGGGCGGAGACGAACCCGATGGAACTGGCCTCTTCACGCCAGTCACCGTCGCAACGCTTGGTTGCTCAGAGGTGACAGCCGTCTCAACCTCCGAGACAATGGTCTCGCTACCACCAAGGTCCCCCGCCGCCTCCTCACTCTCAGTCTCGGAATCCGACTGATTCCCCAGGTCGACGACGAAAGCGACCTTCGCCTTGCCCTTCCCGCCAGCAGCCTTCTTCTTACTCATAAAGGGCCCATCTGCGGATTCCACGTCAGAAGATGACAAAATCAGAGGAATTCCAGCAGAAGTTTGAGCATGAAGAGGACGAGGATTGAAGAACTTATTACCTGGCCGAGTGGCGCTTAGGATCTCATGACCTGCCGGATAGACTTCTACGAACCTATCCACAGTTTGCTCCAAGATGGGCAACTCGTTCTCGTCAAGATCACGAGTACCCAACCGTGCGGGACCACCAGTCTCCCGCGGATACAAGAGCGATTGCAAGTCATTCCCCTCTGAAATAAGAAAAGACAAGTGTTAGTAGAAAAACCCTAAAACAACACAAAAAGTGGGGCATACCGTAAGGAATAGAGCTCAAACCGTATTCAAGGACGATGGGTATTTGCGGCGTCCCAGACCCAGCATCCTTCCACACGCGGCTCATGCCGAGCATCACCATCCCAGACTTCGCGAAGCGATAAACCGGAGTCTGGATCTGGGAGATCTTGGCGAACCATTCCGCCTCCTGGTAATTGGAGGCGTGAAGGTTAGGGAGCGCCTTCCCGTTCTTGAACTTCATCGCGATGGGGACGACGCGAGCGGAGATATAGAAAAACTCCCGCTTCCAAGACCGAAGACTGCGCTTGGTAGCGCAGATTTTCAACCCCTTGATCCGAGTGACCAGGGTATACCAACCCTGGATGCACCTCCAGGAGTAGAAGGTCATCAAGCGGTCGACGCGGGGCTCGATGCCCAGAATACGGCACACCCATTCGAAGTGGCGAACTTTAGCAATCGCCATCGGGTGCACCTCCGTCAAATGCACACCGTGTTTCTCCAAAACACGGTATACGAACTTCGTTAATGGGAATCTAAGATTCCCATATATGAAGAATGAGGCATAAACCCCTATCTTGCCCTTAGGGGCATCATACACCGTCTGGTGGGGCTCCGGAAACTCAGGCTCGTAAGGATCGAGCATGAACTTCTTGACGATATAGTGGTATAAATCGACAGAAAGAGTACACTGGCACTCGCCGGCAGTACTCTTATCGTCCTTATCAGACGTGGACGTCGGGTTCTCGAGGTATACATCGGACTCCTCGACGTTAACCTCGGGATCATGTGTAGACATTTTTTAGATGTTAAAGAGAGCGATTTCAGGAGAATGCTCGACAGAAAAGTTAGAGTATTCGCTAGAAATCGCTTAGAAGAAGAGTGAAGTGAAAGTATGGAATGAGATGCACCATCTCCCCCCTTATATACTCATCGCAATGAATGCGATGAATTTAATGCGGAGGAGAGAGAAAGCGCAGGTGCAATGAAACGGCGACACGTGTGGATAAAGCAAGCTGGCAACAGGTGTCAGAATGGCGCGTGACATGAAACTCGCGCCCACGCGCCTGAAAAAGCGTCCTGATTGACCACATGCTGTCACGTCGTCATAACTTCCTGCACGTCCTGAAACCGTCAGAAGACGCCAACGTCCCTTCAGCCATTTGGATTGTCCTTATCCTTTCACCAACTCTTCGAATTTCAAAAAGATTCAAAAAGATTCAAAAATAAGACAAGTGCGGGTACAGTGTCAAGGCGAAACCCTTCACATACTTAGCACTTGTAGAGAATTGAAGCCAAGAATAACTTGGAAACCAAGGAACCATAAGACAAATGCGGGTACAGTGTCAAGACGAAACCCTTCACATACTTAGCACTTGCAGGGAATTGAAACCAAGAAGGATCCTATGGGCCATGCTTGCGGAAAGAGAAATAGCATCCCCGCATGGCGGGAACGTTGAGAACTAGATTGTTTGAAGCTTCAAGGTGGAAGTGGTTGTTTAACATAACTGATCACTATGTCAAACTACCAAAACCTCGTGGAGAATCTACACAAGTGAAATCCAACGCTCCCGACCTGCAAGGAGGTTACACACCTACCCGCATCATACCCAAAGATCAGGCAGAAAAGTCTGGAATTTCTGCAAGTGACATTAGGAAAACTGCGGGAAGAATCCCCACGGAAAACCTTAAAAAACAAAAACCCCTCTTTAAAACCCCTTGCTTAAAGTCCAAAAGTTCACCTCATTAACAATTCATGAGAAGAACAATGGACTGGGGGGACTTGAAGAGGTAGGTCCCCGCAAAGCCCAGTTGGACCCGCAAGACACACTTTGAAGAGGTACGTCTGCGCGAAGACCAGCTGGTTCCGCAGGACCCACCATGCTCAGAGAGAAGACCTTACACGCAGTAAGCCAGCTGTTCCCGCAGGAAAGCCTCCCTTGGTACAGTACCCTGCCTATTCCCGCAGCAATGGGTACAAGCCAAGAAGGAAGGCTACCCGCACTAACAGTAAGGCTACACGCATAAGGCACTAACTCTTATACTTCAGTAATGTCACCTGAAGAAAGAATGAGCAGGGCGGGAATATTCCCGCCCAAAAGAGCCAGTCCGTACACTTCTGGAAGATCTTTTGTACTATACCTGCCAAGGTATGGACAAAATAGACAAGATCTGACCAAAGCAGCCCATGAATCAATCACAGGGTGACAGCTCACCGACAATAGTACGAGGAGGAGCACGCTCCAGTACAAAATGTCACTATCAGCCGCTGCCTACCCACCAACTCCCATCGTGGCACGTACATAGCCCGTAGTTGGTGGAAAAGGAATATTATACAGCTGGCCGTACCTGCTTGGAAACCTACCTTCGGCTATAAATACTCCAACACCTTGGAACGGTATCATCATCTCATATTATCTTATCTTCTCTCTAGCTATTTCTCTCAATATACACTTATATTCAGAGCAATCTAGTCTGATTCTCACGCCGGATGGTGGTCACAAGGAGGAACCCCCCCCCCTCTCAGTAACGAGCTCACGGTGTCTGTTTTGCAGGTCGAGAAGAATAACCATCTTTGCCGGACCTAGCCCTCGTGGGAAACATCTACTTAACCCTAAGATTATCCGTAATCTGCCGGGGTCATCTAGTATTTCAATTTTTGGTATCATTTACACCTTTGCTGACAACGGCTATGAAAACAACAAGGTGATACCTGTGTGAAAATGACGATGAAGAGTGAGGTTATGGTGGGTGGTAAAGGGCTAAAGGCGGCATTGTATATCGATATTATCACACACATTTTGACATACAAAATAGTCAACAACAGGACAACCTTTTTTCACCTTTATTGACAACCAATATAGCGAAGGCAGGTGTTGTCACTAAAAACTGTTAAGGAGTATTTTTCTGTAGTGAAGTTTGAGACAATCTTGATGCTAAACTTTCTAGATGTAATACTCGAAATGAAAATAACCTGTAAGGGTGGCCTAAGTGTTGTCATCTAATTAAAAAAAATTTATCGCCAAAGCTAAGATTTACATATGACAGATTCACACTCATGACAAAAATTGAGACATAGAAAATAAGCTCACATTCATGAGCCAAGTTAAGACTTAACAAGAAAATAAACATTGATGACAAAAGTACAGGAGTCTGTCTCATAAAAACCAAAAGCAAAACTCATAAGATGTGGTTTTAAACAAGTTCACAACCATCACTTACCGCAACTTCTAGACCTTTTTCAAATTGTCGTCTTTAACATCTACATCACGAAGGAAGACATCCGTCAACACGGTCTTGGAATTCAATGAATGCTTCAGTAGTTCCAAGCCCTACATCATTTGACAAGCATTTCATAGTGCGCGCATATAATGTATATATGTGTGAACACTCGGGTGGGCAAAAGTAAAATTGCACTAATTTTGACGTTATTTTACTAATCTCATGAAAATAACGTTAAAAGTGGCGGAAGGTTAATCAGGCATCATGTGGTGGCGTTGATAGCCGAAAGACAAGGGCACATGCACCAATCAGTCGGTGTCCCGATGATTGAGTGCTATGTGCCTTATGTCCAAGGCTTGATGCAAAACTACTATCGAGCCGGGGGTCTCACCGGAAGCAGCCTCTCTATCTCTATGGGATAGAGGTAAGACTGTCTACATCTTACCCTCCTCAGACTCTACCATAACATTGCTATTGGTGGGATATACTGAGTACGATGATGATGATGATGATGATGATAATGATTATGATGATGATGTAATTTAGAATTACGATAGAACTAGAAGTAATTAAGATATATATGAGGCATCCATTTTAAAAGAGATTACAATATCTTTTATCTTTACCTAGTGTTGAATCTCTATCTTATTTTAAAAATAATTAAACTAGAGTATTGTGTTAAAAAATGTGTTGATATTAGAAGATGATAAAAACATGTCTTTTACTACCATAATTTTGTAGAACAAAAAAAAGAAAAAGATATTAAAAATTGTTATGCGAAAATGTGAATAGTTAAAGCAAGATGTTAGAATTATCTATGGTACTAGGCTATTTGTTATGGTATAAAACTTTAACCAACAAGCCTAGCCAGTTAAAGTGTTGTATCAACGCCACGTAGACAATGACTTAAGCTAACCCGTCATTTAACGAACACGTGCGGTATGATTTAACTAGACATTAAAAAATCAAAAAACCAAAAACAAAGAAAAGTGATTGGCAATTGCAAGTAGGGAAGGACCGTGACGGATCCAAAAAAAAATTTACATTGACTGAAAAAGGGTAAGTGTCAAAATTTTATAAAGGTTGGTCAGGATTTTAACATATATATAACTCTAAATTAAATTATTCACAGGGGTCGGCCAGACTCTACGGTCCACCAATGAGGGTGGGCCGCACCTTTTGTGCCCGTCTTAAGGGTCGTAAGAGGTAAAACAATATCACAATTAAGATGATGGAAAAACGTCTTTTATTTCTCAAAATTTTTGTAGAATATATATATATATATATAATATATATATATATATATATATATATATATATATAGTAAACGAATAATGAAATTAAAGCTAGCGAGTACCTCATTCATGCCAAACGAATAATGAAATTAAAGCTAGCGAGTACCTCATTCATGCCAATATGAACAACCTTTCCCTCTAACGCACCCAAATCCTTGATGTTGAACTTGTTAAGCATAGTGATATTATCAATTGTAGACATGGGAGAAACACTAAGGTCATCCATAACCATGTATGTCACCAATCCCTTAACAAATCCTCCTCCCTTTGCATCTGTTTCAGACTTCAAAACATACATGTCATCAATAATGTTCATATATTTTTTACTGCGACAAGGACACATATGCACATAAGTAGATCGAAAGTCGCAGCCTGACCCACAACTATAAAGACCGGCTGCAGTTGAAGTAGATGACTAGGATGAAAATGCTTCAGTAGGCAGCAGAGAGATGTGAGAAGAGGAGAATGGAAGTGAAGATTTTGGGTTTAAGAGGACATCTTTATTCTGGTTAGACTGTATGTAATCATCTTTAAGATCTGATACGCTTTGGTAAAGCTTAGCTAAGCCACCTATCATGTCTCTATTGTCTAAGAGTTTGATGACAGTGCCGACTGGTAAAACCAAGAGACTAAATAGAAAATCAATGTAATCTTTACCGGCTTCTGTTGTCCATTTTTGTCTATTAAAAGCTTCAAAGTTACCTTTGAAGAAGATGAAGAAGAAGCCATTGATGTGTATCAAAAGCAAGTTATGGTAATGGGAATTGTACGTGAAGGACGTGGGGAAAAGTGAGTAGCATCGATTATAGCAAGAGAGATACTGCATGCATGCATGAGGGAAACGAGGAATCAATATTATAGGGGTTTCATTTAATTTCTTTCTTTTATATTTATTTCGATCGTTTCATATATTCAAACAAATCAATTGTTATGTTTCAAATTAAGCATGGTTCACACCATCAGCGAACCTTGAGAATTTTTTTCATGGGTGTGAAACTCTTTAATGGTCGTTTGGTTATCGCTATATAACTATTTTTTTATCGGGTTTAGGTTGTGTTGTGTCATGTTAAAAAAAAGATAATCAACCTAAATTTTTTATAATTAACAAAAGTATGTCAAACATCATAATCAGTAGTGGAATTATAGACGGTTAACCGGAGGGCTGTAGTGTAACTTTTTTTAATACACCATATAATAATAATAATAATAACAACAACAATAATATGTCTTTTACGGATGCAAATAGATAGTAATAACGTAAAAGAATATATCAAATAAAAATCTGAACATTATAACTTAAAAATAAATACATCATAAAGAAAAAATAATTAATGAAAGGTAAAACTGAAGTAGAATAATATAATTAATTTAAGTATTTTTAATATGTAAATAATTCACATTAAGAAAACTTTTTGAAGTGAGGATTTGACAAGAAAAAGTATGTCGATGCACGCACAATTATTTTCCGTCATTATTTTGAGTGGATATGGTTAGAAAGACGGGAAAAAAGAAACTCAAACTAACATAAAATAAACATCTACATGTCTCATCGTTTTCTTTACAACCTCTAACCTCGTTGTAACTAATGGCACACAAGAAGACCGAAGACCAGAGGGTCACATTATATGCTATTTTTTTCTAATGAACTAGTATATAACAAGCTTCTATTTTTTTGAATGTCTAAACTTTCAAATGGAAATTAAAAACTTGTAATAAAAGTTGAATAATTAATACAATAACTAATTAACAAAATACGTACACATACTATAACGGTATATCTATACTTAGTACTTGACTAAAAGGTTCATATTTTATTTCACTATTAGTTGTTGGAAAGGAGAACGAAAGGGGTAGACTACTATCATGCTTATATATCTTATTATTTAGTTTACTAAAAACTGTAAAAACCAATTGAAAATAACATAAAAGATCAAATGAAAATTTAGTATACTCTAGTGGTTTAAATAGTCAATTGCCTAAACCAAAAATCATTAAAGGCTAACTTTTGTCATTTCCTTAATATATCTTTATCTTCTTCATTTTGTTTCCCCTCAACACGAAAGATTCTATCATCTTTCACCATGGTTGTAACTCATCAAAAATAATTCCTTGAATACTTGTTTATCTTTTCCTTAGAGCATTCCCAGCCCGTCCCTTAGGCTATGTGTAGTGGAGGGGCAACAATTGGGGGCGAATTGTGACACGTGACGCTCAGTCAGCATGGAGTGGAAATTTGTTTTTGGGGTGTAATGGCGTATGAGCTACAAGTAGGGCCCACAGTGTGTTTTTTTTGTTATTTTCTTTTTATAACTAAACTAATTAAATAAAAACCAATTTATTTAAATAATTAAATAAAAATGTATTAAAATTAAAAAATAAATACAAAAAAATACATAAACTAAAAAAAATACGCGAATAATAAAAATAAATTATAATAAAAAAAAACACCGAAATAAAAATATACATAAAAAAACTAATCTATTCGTCTTCATCTTCGTCTTCGTCCTCGTCGTCGTCATTGTCCTCCTCCTCGTCTTCGTCTTTGTCCTCGTACTCGTTTTCGTCCTCCTCAACGGGACGATTATCCCATACGTGTTGAACCAAATCCAATTTCAATTGGTTATGTATATCACTTGATGTGAGTTGGTGAATGTTATACGTTCGTTGGTCTTGGGTTGGTTCAGGGAACTGTTCTGGAACGCTTCCTGGTATATAGTGTTGACATATTGCTTTTCCCTGGTCTTCTAAAATCATATTATGCAATATGATACATGTATACATGGCATCGCTCATTTTTGCCAACGTCCATACACGACAAGGGTTTTTCACATAATGCCAACGTTTTTTTAGAACCCCGAAACACCTCTCGATATCCTTTCTCGCGGACTCTTGCTTCTTCTTAAAATAATCTCTTTTTTCTTCGATAGGGTCTTGAAACGTCTTGACGATGATCGAGTACTCTGGATATATCCCATCTCCTAAATAGTATTCGTGACGATAGAAGGTATCGTTGGCATAAAACGGTAAGACCGGTATGCTACGGCTGATGTAATACTCTAACACGGGTGACGCGTTGAGAACGTTTATGTCGTTGTTGGACCCGACTGAGCCGAAGTAGGCTGACCAAATCCAGAGGTCGTGTGAACAAATGGCTTGAAAACTAACCGTTGGCACTCCATGGTCTCCACGAGTGTATTGACCTTGCCATGCGGTTGGACAGTTGGCCCACTCCCAATGCATGCAATCTATACTCTTGATCATGCCTGAAAAAAGAATGTTTGCTTTTGTGTACATCATATATGCGAGTCAGGTTGTTTGAAGTAGGAATCCTCATATAACGACGAGAGTATAATGTATTATCCCTATACAAATAAATTATTAAACAATATTTATATTAAAAACAATAGTTAATACAAACAATTTAAATATTACCGATGCAAAAATTCTCCAACGCATCTCTCGTTGTTTTCTCAATCATCTTTAAATACTCGTCATTGATATCGGTCGTGTTGCCGTATGCGAGGATGCGTATAGCCGAAGTACACTTTTGGATGGCGGAGAATCCTAAATATCCTCTTGCATCGGGTTTCTGTTGAAAATACTCATACTTCCGCTCCATATCTCCAACGATGCGCAAAAATAAACGCTTGGACATCCGAAAACAACGTCGAAACATACGTCGTTAAATGTAGGTGTGTCGTCGAAGTAGTTCTTCATCAAACGAGCGTTCGCTTGCGTACGATCCCGAATGATATATGACCGTCTACGTGGTGCCGTAGATGGAGCAGAGTCGGACACCATGTTATTGACGACGGCCCGAACCGCGTTCGTGACCTCTAAATGCTCTTCTGCCAGTTGTCGGTGAATCTGATGAATTCTTCGACTCTCGTTTATTAATTGATCCAAAATCTCGGCAGAGTTCGTGGAATCCGGGGAACTCATTGAGTTTGAAGAAGTATGAAAATAATAAAAATGATTGGTATTTTTATGTTTGTGTTTATGTATGATAGGGTGAAAATGGTTAGATAAAGTTTGATATATATATTAAGTTTTTAAATTAATTTTTTTTTATATATAGCCGTTACCCAACGACATTATTATTATTATATTATTATTTCTCCATCTTCGCAGGCGACAATAATACCCCCGCCCCCGCCCAATATCACTCAAATTTCGCCTAGGGGGTGGTGTGCTCCACCAAAATCGCCCTCTTTTCTCGCCCATTACACATAACCTTATCCTCATCTTTATAATTACACTACAAAACATTACATTTCTCTTTCATGTTCAATTAAATAATATTATTTTTTACATTTATCATTACAGTTTTCTTTCTCATTTACTCACAATCAATTCAACAAATATTAAAAAATAAATAGGGACAAACAAATTTTTTTCAAATTTACAAAAAATCACTACATATTCTCTCTCCACCCTATAATTTATATTCACAACCACTCAAAATCTCACCCTATAATTTACAAACTCTCATCATATAAGTATAAAGGATGGGTTGGGAATGCTCTTAGTGATTTCAAAAGCTTAAAAGGGCTGCTTACAAAATTATTTGGGGGGGGGGGGGTGTTCGGGATTTCACATATGCCTAACACTATTTTTTTTAATCTAAGGTGGGCAGCCGCCCCCCATCCTCAAGCTTTAGGTTCGCCTCTGGTTAACACATCAACATAATATAATAAAAAAATAAATGAAGTATGATTTGTCCCTAAGACTGCTTGTTGTGGCACTTTACCGGGTGTCGCGACCCACCTGGACGGCGAACACCGCACCGAGATGGCGCGAGCAGGCGCTAGCCGGCAAGCGGCTGCTAAAGGGAGAGTATGTGGCGTGAACGGCTAGCAGACCACAACAGGCTGGGGCGAATAGTGGCGCGAGTGAGCAATGAATGAAGGGTTAGATTCAGTCAGCACCACGTGGCGTGATATGATAGGATGAATCTTAGAGTGGCTTCAACCACAACACATAGCCCAAGGTAATCACTCTTCTAGTCCAAATGTTGCAATTCGATTTTTTTAGGGTTACTATGGTTTCATTGTCGTTTTTTATAAATCTACCTTTTTAGTGTTGTTTATTTGTTTCGTTAAAAGTAAGGATAATTAAGTCTTTTCACATCATCATACTTAGTAAATCTCACAAATAGCAAAGCTATGGTAGGGTCTGAGGAGAATAATATGTAGACAGTTTTACCTCACCCCTTAGGAAATAGAGAGGCTGCTCCGGTGAGACCCCCGACTCAATACTAGTTGCATCAAGCTTTGGACATAAGACCAATAACACTCAACCATTCGGACACCAGCTGTCACACCCCGACCAAAGGCGGCGAAACATGCCGGGGTGCAACATTGGACAAATACACAAGACACTATTTAAAGTGACAATATTTAATCAACTCATTTTATTTCATAAATCAATAAACAACACATCTCGTTCATACAAACAAATTGAATACAAGTAAACAATTATATTATTCGTTTTACTAACCTGTAAAGGTGGCCTAAGTGTTGTCATCTAATTAAAAAAAATCATCACCAAAGCTAAGATTTAGATATGAAAGATTCACACTCATGACGAAAATTGAGATGCATTTAAAATAAACTCAGATTCATGAGCAAAGTTAAGACTTAAACAAGAAAATAAACATTGATGACAAAAGTACTGGAGTCTGTCTCATAACAACCATAAGCAAAACTCATAAGATGTGGTTTTAAACAAGTTCACAACCATCGCTCACCACAACTTCTAGACCTTTTTCAAATTTTCGTCTTTAACAACTGCATCACGAAGGAAGACATCTGTCAGCACGGTCTTGGAATTCAATGAATGCTTCAATAGTTCCAAGCCCTACATCATTTGACAAGCCTTTCAAATATTCATGTAAGTTAGAATTACGATAGAACTAGAAGTAAGATATATATATATGTATGACCTAGTCTTGAATCTCTATCTTATTTCAAAAATACTTAACTAAGAGTATTATGTTAAAAAAATGTGTTGATATTAGAAAATAATCAAAATATGTCTTTTATTACCATAATTTTATAGAACAAAGAAAGAAAAAGATATTAAAGTAAGATGTTGGAATTATCTACTAGGCTATTTGTTATGGTATAAAACTTTAACCAACAAGCTAGCTAGTTAAAGTGTTTCATCAACGCCATGTAGACAATGACTTTAACTAACCCGTCATTTAACAAACGCGTGCGGTAACTAGACATTAAAAATAAAAAAAAATAAAAAAAAAACAAAACAAAAACAAAAAAGAAGTGATTGGCAATTGTTCATAGGGATGGACGTCATGGACCGTGACAGATCCAAAAAATATTTCACAGGGGTCGAAAAGGAGCAAGTGTCAAAATTTTATAGAGGTCGGTCGGAATTTCAACATATATATAACTGCTTTAAAATATTCACTGGGGTCGACCGAACTCTACACTTATAGTGTGGGTCCACGGTCCACCAGTGTGAGTGGACCGCACCTTTTGCACCCTTCTTAACGGTTGTAAGACGTAAAAAATGTCACAATTAAGTTGATGAAAAAACAACTTTTATTTCTCAAAAATTTTGTAGAATATAAATAAACATAGTCAATAAATCATAAATTTTTTTACCTCTAACGAACCCAAATCCTTGATGTTGAACTTGTTAAGCAAAGTGATGTTATCAATCGTAGATATGGGAGAAACACTAAGGTCATCCATAACCATGTATGTCACCATTCCCTTTACAAACCCTCCTCCCTTTGCATCTGCTACAGACTTCAAAACATAGTTATCATCAATTGTGTTCATGTTACTTTTACTGTGAGAAGGACACATACGGGAATAAGTAGATCGCAAGCCGCAACCTAACACACACATGTAAAGACCGGTCGCAGAGTTTGAAGTAGAATATTGTGATGGCACGGCTTCAGGAGGCAGCAGAGAGATGTGAGAAGAGGAGAATGGAAGTGAAGATTTGGGGTTTAAGAGGACGTTCTTTGTCTGGTTAGGCTGTATGTAGTCATTGTTGAGATCTGAGATGCTTTGGTAAAGCTGAGGCAAGCCACCTTTCATGTCTTGTTTCTCTAAGAGTTTGATGACAGTACCGACGGGTAAAACCAGGAGACTACATAGAAAATCAACGAAATCCTTACCGGCTTCTGCAAACAACACTCGTTGTCCATTTTTGTCTATTAAAAGTTTCAAACTTACCTTTGAAGAAGAAGAAGCCATTGATGTGTATCAAAAGGACGTGGAGAAAGTTATGTAACATCGGTTATTAACAAGAGAGATACTGCGTGAGGGAAACGTGGAGTCGATATCATAGGGGTTTCATTTAATTTCTTTATTTTATATTTATTTTGATCGTTTCATAACCTCTCCGAGGACATGGTTGAGGATAGGAATTCGTGGAGAAGTAGAATTAAAGTTAAGGATTTTTAGAGAGAATTGAATACCTTAGGGCTTAGACTTAACTTATTTAGGTCACATGCCATAATGGTATTTCCCTTACTTATAGTATTATTATTATTATTATTATAATTATTATTAGCTTTTATATAGCTGTTAAACTGTGATCTTATTATTAATATTATTATAATTAGTATTAGTTTTTATATAACTGTTAAACTTTGATTTCCTTTATTTTGCTTCATACACATGTACTTAGAGCCGAGGGTCTCTCTGGAAGCCACCTCTTTATTCCTTTGGATAGAGGTATGGTGTGCCTACATCCCACCCTCCCCAGACCCTACTTATAGCTTTGCTGTCGGTGGGATTTTACTGGGCATGATTGATTGATTGATAGTCGACACTATGGCTTTCAATTTATGACACGGACTTGTCAGCACGACACGACACGGATTTTAACAGGTTTAAGTTTTTGCTTAACAAGTTTAGTGTCTTAAACAGATATGTTTAAATTCGAGTCCGAACAAGTTAAAGACTTGTTAACATGCTGGTAAGCTGTGTAGACTTTTATTATAAAAAAACAAATATGTATACACTCCTAAAGTCTTAAACCTAAAGTCATACTTGCAAACAACATTTCACTAATGCCCGTCAGAACCCGATATTATATTTGTTATGGATATTATAATTTGCTTCTATGGTCTTTTGTTTCAAGTATGTTATGTATTTGTCGTCTTTTGTTTCAAGTACGTTATGAATTTGTGATTGTTTGTTTTAATTTTGTTATGGATCATCTATTAATTATGAATTTTATGATTGCTTTGAAAATTTTGGTTTCATTATACGTTAATTATTCATTGTGTCTTTAAACAGGTCCCTTAACATGTATTAACAGGTTAATATGTTACCAAACATGTTCGTGTTTGGAAAAAATGACACGATTAGTTACCGTGTCGTGTTCGTGTTTAGCACAATATGTCATCATGTCTTATCGTGTTGTGTCTGACATGTTATGACAACCCTAGTCAACACATCAACACAATATAAGGCTGAGGGGTGTGGGGGGCGCGAGAGGGGGCGCGAGTGGGGGCTCCAGCCAATAATATTGTGACGTGTGGCAGAGAGAGAAACTTGATAAGATGGGTGTTGGTTGTGGTGCTCGCGCCCCGGGCCCTGGTGTGGAGGGGCGCGAGAGGGGGCGCGAGCGGTTTTTTTTTTATTTTTTTATAAATGTATTAAAAAAACGTATTATTAAAAAAACTCATAAATTATTTAAAAAAACACACATTAATTAAAAAAACACATTAATATCTAAAAAAAAAATTAAAGTACTAAAAAAAACATTATTCTTATTCTTCGGCCATCTGATGTACTATTTCCTGGGTATTAATTAAAAAAACCTCCATTAATACAAAGTTTCTACCCATACAGACTGTCTTCTCCAATCCATTTCTCTCACTTCAAATTAACAAAATCCACACATGGGTTCTTGGGTTCATATGATTTAAAACACGGGTTCACTCAATTCTTGTCAAGAAATGGATAGGAAAATCCTTCTGTCTCCACCGCCACCACCGCCCGTTTCAGTCCACCGAAGCTGGTTCAAATTTAAGCAACAGTGTGAGTCCAAGTGTATTGCTAATAATAATAATTCTTGCCATCATCTTCTTCATATCTGGATTACTTCATATTCTTGTTAGATTTTTTATAAATGTATTAAAAATTTTTTTTTAATAAACATAAAGAGCCAACGGCTCTATTTACGCATTCCCAGGCTCCCTCACGCGTATTCCCAGCCGCGAGACCCCTTGCGCCTGCCTGGATTTCCGCGCTCGCGCCCCTCTCGCTCCCCTCTCGCGCCTCGGTGGTGTGGTGCTCGCGCCCCGGGGCGCGAGCGGATGGGCTCACGCGCCCCCTCTCGCGCTCCACACCCCTCAGCCTAATAACAAAATGAATGAAGTGTGATTTTTCTTTAAGGTAGTCACTCTAGCTTCTAGTCCAAATGGTGTAATTTGATTTTTGTTTGGGCTACTATGGTTTCATTGTTGTTTTATATAAATCTACCTTTTTAACGCTGTTTATTTGTTTCGTTAAAATGGAAGGATATCTAAGTCTTTTCACATACTTATAATAAGTGTAACCAGACAATGTAAACATGGAGTTAATTGACACAACATCATGAAATCATAATGACTGAAAAACCAAAATAAAAAACTTAGATTATAAATGTTGTTTTACTCATACACATGAACTAAAACCGTAGTTTACTAACAAATTAAGATGTATAGATCAAAAGTTTGTTAAAAAAAGATGGCGGAAGGCTAAAAAACTCAAGCATCTTTTCATCCTCAAGATGTTCACAAAATATAGGAATTATTAAGTCAAATTGAAATTGCAATGAGATGAATGGTTAATCAAACGAAACCAAGGGGAGTCAAGGAGGAAATTGGTTTCCAATAATACTACTCTTTTACAACACTTATTCTAAAACATTTTATCACTTAATTTTACACTGTTTACAAAAAATAGTACATCAATTATTTGACTTAATAAAACTAAGTGGTCAAACTTTGCCAATGAAATAAAAGTACACCGTATATATTATAATGTCTCTGTGTCGCTCAAATTATTTTATGTCTAAGAAATCCGATCGTGTACGGTAATTGCTTGAAATTACTTACGCTTACAAATTTTATTACGAACATATACTATACTTTCTATTGACTTGATCTATTTAACATTAATCACCCTTTTTTATGTGTCATATCTTGAGAAAAACTTTGATGATGTGCTTTTTTTTCAGTCACATTTAGTGTAGCCTTTTGATTCATAATTACCTCCATCTAATTTATCTACCTATCTTACCATCTTTACTATTCTACCATTTAATTATTAACCCAAGTAAACTTTTCCGTCATAACAATAAATATAAAATATTATTATTCGAATTTTAGGATGTTACACATAATAAGTGTGAACAGTGGTGTTTTAAAAGAAGACATTATTTAAGTTCTGGTTAAAAAGACATCCGACCTAAATGAAGTTAGGACGCTATAAGTAATTTTATAACCATAAAAGGGTACCAAAGTACGTTAACTTGTTATACTTATATGGTGGATACTAACGGTAGTGTAGGTGGTGCCAACTAGGGGTGTGCATTGATCAAGTTTTGGCTCATATCGAAAATCTTATTTTTGAAAGCATTTGATTTGTACAATATTTTTTTTTTACCAATTGGGCTAAAGTTTTGTGGGAAAAGAAATTGGCTCAATTATATGAACTTGTGTCTAAAACTTAATGTCTAATATTTTTTTTAGTTATTGATTAATTATTTGATGTATATTTGGTAAAAAAAATATTTATGTGTAACTATTTATTAAATTATAACAAATTACTTAACATTTAAATTAAAAAATGAAAAACCAAAAATTAATGTGGTTTGATTTGATCTTTTCAATTTTAATTACATACAAAACCAAATAGTTTTTACAAATAAAGCATAAACCAAATTGTTATTTTTGTTCTTCCCGTTTATTTAACTTTTTTGGTGTCACTACCAGCAGCGACGAAGACTACAAGGTGATATTAGGCGGCGATAACGATGGAGAGAGAGACGATGGTGGTTATGGCATTAGAGGTAGTGGTGGTTGGTAAAAACGAGCGTTTTTTTAAAGTTTAATAGATGAGAAAGACGAGCAGAAGACCATATACCAAACCGTAGAGATTTGCTATACAAGGATTTTCTGTTATATTTTGAATATATCATTACATCATGGTTTTTTAATGTATTTTTATTCATATAAACAATCATGTAGTTGCAGTAATAATCCTACTTGTGACCTAGTGGTAGGAGACTTTAATTTTTCAGTGAGACCTAGGTTCAATCTCTACTTGTGACACTTTAAGTGGATATTGTCATAGAAGGATCTGAGCTAGGCCTTGCGAGATTGTTAGTTTGAGTCTTAAACCCACCTGGGTTTTAGTTTACGATAGAGATTTATGTTCTTGTGGTGGCACAATAACTGTCAAGTGGTGAAACAACGTGGCCCGGTTAAGACAACATAGTCTAGCCATGGTGAGGCAACGTGACTCTCCAAATTGGGGAGTGCGGTGACATAACACACAAGAAAGTCATCGTTAAAAAAAAGAGTAAAAACGGCAACGACAACAACAACGGCAACGGCAACAACCACCACCAACACATATATCATGAAATGTAGGCTACATAAGATGTTCGTTTCTGAAAAGAAAAAAAAGGAAACCGATGATGTTGACCTTCCCATATTTTCAACTAGCGCCGATAATTGTGTAAATGATGTGCTGACTGAGAAAACCGGCGACCAAATCTGGAGATGGTTAACAAGGTAGATAGCGGCGGTCTTCAAAGAAATAACAACCCGGCTATGGGTGATGGCTGAAAACACAAGGACTAGTCTAGTGGTGCACAAATCGGGTTTTTTCTAATACCCGGGTTCGATTTTGGGTATGATCGGGTATTGAGAGAAATCGGGTAGGGTTCGGGTAGGGTATTGAGGAGAAAAACTCAACCCTATGTACCCGGGTAGGGTATGATCGGGTTCGGGTATTGGAACCGGGTATGTGTCCGGGTACGACCGGGTATTAATACGCGGTTGTGAATTTATAATTTTTTATACATTTTTAATTTGTTTAAAATTTAAATTTGCTTATTAATGTATAAAAATAATTAAACTATATTACAAAAACTATAAATCCACTAAATTACAAATTATTTATTTAGGAATATACATTTTACAAAAACTTAAACATAAAAGTTGTGAAGTAAACATAAAAATATACTATACAAACTCATGTATTATTTCGGGTATTAGAAAATTGGTATTGGATATAACCGGGAATAGGGTATGACCGGGTCCGGGTATTTACGGGTATAAATCGGGTACGGTTCCGAGTACGGGTATTGACCTCAAAATGCATACCCTATCCATACCCTACAGGTAGGGTCGGTGCCGGTTTCGGGTATAGAATACCTGGGTATAAAAACCAGTTTCGGGTATTTTTTTCGGGTCCGGTTCCGGATACGGGTTTTTTTGTGCACCTCTAAGGACTACTAAGAAAAACGCAAGCAACTGATACCCTTGTTTCTTCTGACTGAATAACAAAGCCCATCGACAACAACTGCTTCCAAAACCCTATTTTTGAGAATCGTTTCGTGAATAAAACAGAATGATACATGGCATTTTAAATAACTTGAGTCTGTAGCTATGATACCACTTGTTGGAAACAAAGTGATGCAATAAAAAAACAATTCTAGACGAACACACAATAATAGGCGAAAAAATATAAAAGAAATACGAAGACGGAATTTATAGTAGTTCGGTCGGTGAGACCCACATCCACTCACTAACTAGGGATCTTACGAAACTCTTTTTCAAAATGGACAATATCGGAAATTTCCCTTTTTATAGATGTGCACAAGATATTTTAGTCACTGTTGAGAGGCTTGAGTTCAATGCCAAATTATACTATCTATTAATTTACAACTTTTCTTAACAAAATTGTGCTTTGAAAATTGTACACTATGCTTTACAATTTGTGACTTTGGCTTTATTAACTGTCCTCCATGCATTAGTGGTGGTATTCATTGCCACGATTTTAATGAAATGATTAATCACCATATACGTGGCATCTTCTCTTCAAACTGGCAAACCTACCTCCACAAAGAAAGGCTATCAGAGAGAGAGACAAATCTCTGCCACCATTTTAAAAGATTTTCTATCTATCTTCATGAATTCATTCTCTCTCACTCTTTTTTCATGAAATACTTAATCTTTTTCATCTTTCATTTTGGAATCGTAGCCGACAGCGGTAAGACGGAGATGTTTCAATACGTCTGTGTATACTAAATATGCTTTTACTTTCAATCACCATTGTTGCCGGCTTTCATTTCGGAACCCTAGGCCGTAAGATGGTGACGTTTGACTTTATCGGGTTCCATTTTGGAGCCCTAGGTGATGGCAGTTATTTGATTGTTGTTGGGTTCCGTTTTGGAACCCTTGACGACGGTAATGAAGGAGACGGTTGCTTTTGACCACCGCTAATGACTGTTGTGGGATGTTGGTTTCTTTCTCTCTTTGTTAAGGGTTTTAGTCGGCGTTGACGTTGGCCTGCCACTTGGCATGGAAACTTTGGTTGCAGCCATGTCGGTACCGAGCTGTGTTTTGTTGGCAATCGGAATAAGAAATTATGGGTTGTTTACATTGTGTGTAACTTGGTTGTATTTCGTAATCTATGTATTGAACATTTTGTATACTCTTAAAGAGTACTGCACATGTTGTCACTTTTACACAGGCCATGTCACACCCCGGCTTAGGGCCTAGGCGTATGACCAATAGTTGGTACCTGTTTTGTAAATACATCAGAGTTGCGGTTTATTTTAGCGGAAGACTTTGCTTTGAATAGAATATTAATTTATTTGAAAACATCCCGGATAATAAATATCCGAGTGTTTGATTTATAAATCATGTTTATATCTTGTTTATAATAATTCAATAGTTTAAAACTGAGTCATCTCTACCTTGCGAGCATCTATCTTCATGAATGACTATATTCCTTGTACCTGTGCTAATCTGTTTCCCTGAAATGTGGGGAAAAAATACGTCAGCGATATGCTGGTGAACACGTATGACTCTATAAAACATTTGAATGACATTACAATACAAATATAGTTTTCTCTACAAACTCAGCAGAAGCATTTCTACTTCTGGTCTATGTACCACTGCCCTACACACACAATTGTTCCCGAGCCACGTAGCCCTTACCGGGAGACTAGTTATGACCATTAGCCCACGGCCACGTAGCCTTAGAATGATTAGGCTGAACGATTATGTTTGGATCCAGACACATGTGTATTCGGTCTGAGTTGATTTTATTCTTTACTTTGTATTACAACGTTTTAGAGATTTCTCGATCTCATGTAAACATTTGATTGACTCGTTAAGACAAACACCCGTTCGTCTCATTGAGTATAAATATGTTTTGACTGATAAAAAGGTTAACGTATTCACGTTATAAAAGGTTTGAACGTATTCACCTGTACCGCTGGTGTGCGTTTGAAACCTTGACAGTGAATGAATGATTGATTGACTGATTGATTGATTGATTGACCTATAATAAAATAGGTATATAAATATCCGGATCGTCCCTTGATCCGGCTATAGACCTTTAGTCTGGTTTAAATAGCTTTAAACCTTGATTGATCATTTGTTTGAATAAAATATTTAGACCCGTAGTCTTTCTGTTTATTTACCAAATCATATGATGAGTTTCTTTCTCATGAAGAAACATCTATAATCTGTTTCTTATTCAAGAAGAAACATTCATTGACTGCTATGCATGTAAAACCTTATGTTTCTTACACATGAAGAAACAAAGTTTTAAATATATTATTGGTATACGAATGCTATGTTTCTTAATCGTGAAGAAACTATATTTCCTTATGAATGTAAAACTGATGTTTCTAGTTGTAAAGAAACACTATTATAATTCTTTGTATGTTTAAAGCTTAAGTAAACATAATTGTGATCAAGGTTTGGGCTATACTCCTGACTATGGTCTAAGCCATATAATAATAATACCATAATGACTTAGGTCAGAACCCTTACCTTACACGGGTATTCGAAGTTAGATACCAAAGTTTGTACGAGCAGCATTTCTACTCTATGTCGCGTATTGGTGCTTAGATTGTCAGAACTTCGGGGCTTAGCACGAACTTCGAGGTTGGCACGCAAAACGAGGCAACATATGGTGGCCGTCGTGACGTGCACGTACTTCGAGATAGAATGTCGGGTTATTCTCGTGTAGCACGCACTTCGAGGTTTCGTCAGCGTATGACACGGATTACGAGGTAGAGAGTAATTTCTAGAGAGAGAGTCTAGAGAGAGAAAGTTTGGTGTGAGAAAATGAGATGTCGTTCACCCCCCTTTTATAGCTGATTTTGCACTCCATCGCGGTACGCGATGGAGTCTTCCATGTGGCCGTCGCGTAGCGCGACGCCACCACTTATGCATGACTGCCACGTGGCCTGCCACGTGTCACCTGAGTGTGACACGTGTCCCTGAGTCATCACGGCCCATCGCGGTACGCGATGGCCGTCTTCTTGGACTCATCGCGTAGCGCGATGGGTCCCTGAATATTATTTTTCACTTTTAGTCCCTTGTCTTTGATAGCTTGTCATTTCTAGTTTAATTCTCGTTGTCCAAAAATACTAAGGCGGCTCGCTGCGAAGTGCAAAGTGCGCCATCAAAGCGTCACATTGCACCCATCGCCCAATGCCCAACGCCCTTCGCCCGAGCCCGAGCCCGTGCGCGTGCGCGTCGGGTGCTTCGCACCCTCCGCTAGGACCATTGGGTGCATGCTAGGCATATAAGAATATTATTATGGAAAATCTCTTCCTTATAAAGAGCTTCCATTTCTTTACCACTTTCCATGTGGGATGGATTCCATTTTTCTTATTTATACCGATGTGGAATGCTTCTACTTTCTTGCATCATTCCATGTGGGATGGAATTTCCTTATTCCATATCCTTAACATAAGATAACTTTGTTTAAGGAATATTTTTATTTCCTTATAGAATAATTTTGTTTTCTTTATTTAAATTTTCCCAACACTTATTTTAGGGAATTTTGATCCTTCAACTTTACTTAGTTGTCAAGTTTCGATTGAAATTTTGGGGATGTTACAGGCCACCTTTGGTGTTGGCGGTGGCTGAGCTACTTAAATCTTCATTTATTTAATGGTGGTTGTGGTTTTTTTGTTGGTTGTCCGTGGGCTTGATTTTCAGTTGCATTGGCGGTGACTGTGGCTTTTTGTCTAGGCTACGACGATGCCGTGATAATTGACATGGCAACCTATGTTGAAGCCATAGTAGAGATAATTGCATGGCAACATATGTTGAAGCCGTAGTACAGGTCTGAGCCACGATTTAGATTCAAGTTTTTGGTTATCTTATTTTGGGTTTGACATTGTTTTAGTATTTGAAATGTTTTCCGTTTTAGTTTGCCTCGAGTCGTGCGGGTTAGTTTCTCCTAGACGATTGACGACAACGATTTGTTTTCCTTCATCACCTTCCAGCGCAACGCGCGGGGTACTAAATACTAGTATAAGTTCAAATGCAAACTGACAGTTGTGCAATTATGATTTTGAAGAAATTACAATATTGCATATTCAAGTTTCTAGGCAATTTAATTCAACCTGGAACTTAAGTTTCAGCTAGTATTTAATATCAAATTGATATTGATAATGATTACTAAAATAGTGAAAATAAGCATTTAAAAAAGGTTGCTGTCTTTTTTTTGAAATATATAATTTTTATATACAAACAGGCCAAAAGGACCAATAAGACGCCCGGCCTCTTCTCAAGCTGGAGAAAGGCCCCATCAAAAGAACTTACATCAAGCTAAATTAACATAATTTAGACAATTTAATGATCTTACAATTGGACCTATATTTGTACCACAAAAATCCTAGAGGTGTTATTTCTCCTACAATATATTCAACTTTGACTACCTTGTCTTAAAAAATTCAGTTACTCATCGCTTTCCAAATACTCCAACAAGCTATGCTCACAATTCCTTGGAAAACCACCTTTTTATCTACTCCCAAACCCGAGCTAGAATAAAGATTCAACAAATCATTGATCGTGAAGGCGAAAATCGGAGGGACTTTATAACACGATGTCACGAAGTCCCAAACTTTCAAAGCCACCGATCAGCCCACTAGCACATGCTCGATCGTTTCAACTTCCGAGTCACGAAGACCGCAAAGACGAAAAGGAACATGAATGTTCCTTCTACTCAAAGCCACCTGGGTGCGAATTTTATCCATCTCCGACCTCCAAATATGAGTATTGCATTTTTTCAGAATCCATTTACACCACTTCACAACCGAGTTAGTAGAATTATCCCTGCTGCAGACTAGGAGATTTTTAACTGATCTAACTGAGAACAACCTGGTCGAGTCACCCAACAAAAACCAAGAATCGATTACTCCTTTCCAAGTCGCCGAAATCATAACTTTTATACAATTTTCCCATTTGAGCCTTTCATGCATTGAGGATGGACATAGTATCCAATCCCATCACCAAACAATAAAGTTCCCTTGTCAATTAAAACGATCGCGGACTTTGCAATTTTTATACTTCTCGAGTTTGTATATATTTGGAAAGATCGACCTCAAGCATTCGTTCCCTGCCCGTAATTTTCTTTCCAGCTAGAGAAAATTTGCTCTATTTGCAATGTTTTTCCAATCCCGTTAACCGGGACCACGTCCCACCCCGACTATTGAAGGTGGATAGCCGTAATCACCCTTTTCCGAAGATCCTCCTTTTCAGATTTAAACCACCAGACCCACTTAGCAAGAAGGGACCGGTTCACGTCCTTTAACCTGGAAAGACCGATATCACCCCTGTCAAGCGGTAACGACATCATATCCCATGCCACCCAGTGGATTTTCCTTATCGAATGCGTACCTCCCCAAATGAATCTTCTCATAACACCTTCAAGCTTGTCCACAACCTTTGAAGGAACTTTAAATAAAGACAAAATGGCAAAACAGGTCCTTTATGTTTTCATGGTTTTTCAATAGTAGTCCTTTGGAAAACTTAATGACTGAAATCATATTATGTGTTTCCAAAATGTTTCACGTTACGTCCTTTTCCACTAACCCAGTTAATTTTTTTCGTTAACTCTGATCACATGACCTGCACGTGAGGGTAAATACGTAATTTCATGGTCCAGCTCATAAGGGTAGTTTTATAAATTAATGTGTTTATTTAATAATTAAAAATTTAGAATTAAATAAATAAATATATTTAAAAGAATAAAAAACTCTCTCTCTCTCTCTCACTCTCTCTCCTCCCCCTGTCTCACGCCACCACCACCCTCTCTCTGTAAACTTTGGCCACCACCACCGCAAAAAAAAAACCCCCTTTTAAATCAACCAGACTTGCCCTTATCAATCAAACAAATGTCTATTATTACAGATTGAGTACTCAAAATGACACTGATAAGCCTAATCAGTTCGAAAATCACCTCGATAACCAATCAAATCTCGTATCTGGACCGGAACAACACGACCATCTGAACGTTGGATTTGTTTCAAGATCTAGGGTTCATTATCTAAGATCCAATTGAATTTAATCATGATTTTTAGGTTCTTGACGGTCGATTGAGGATGACGACGGTGGAGAAACATATCACAAACATCAGATCTGGTAGTGTCTGGGGGAATTGTTCGTAGGGCGGGACTGGTTTAATTGGCAGTGGCCGATGGGTGGTGGTTTTATGGGAAATCTATTGATTTTTAGAGGTGATGTTTCTGTTGTAGAAGATGGCAGCGATCAACGATGGTGATGGCGACTAGAGTTGACTACTGGAGATTGAGGTGGTTAGGTAAGGTGGGTGGTGGAGGTGGCATGTGGTGGTGACGGTAGCTGGTAAGGTTTCTGCTGCTGATGAGTTTGGATATGCAGGTTTTGAGGAAGAAGATGAGTTTTCTTCATTGTTTTATATTTATTAAATAAATAAATAAATTTACAAAAATGCCCTCATGTAACTTGCAAATGATCATATTTAACAAGAAAAGATAACTGGGTTAGTGCCAAAGGATATAACATGATATGGTTTTGAAACGTAAAGAATGTTTTCTGCTATTAGTTTTGATAAAGGACGTCTAATGAAAATCAGATCAAACATAAATGACGTCTTTTGCCATTTTGTCTTAAATAAATAAAGAAAGTAAACATGAAGGCTTTCTAAAACCGATTTAATCATGGTATGTCGGCCCCCGATTGAGAGAGAGAGAGTTATCTTTCCACGTCGAAAGCCTTTTTTCGAACATCTTCACTACAACATTCCAATTGTTAATAATATTAGCATCATCATCATCATCGTACTCAGTATATCTCACCAATAGCAATGCTATGGTAGGGTCTGAGGAGGGTAAGATGTAGACAACCTTACCTCTACCCCATAGGGATAGAGAGGCTGCTTCCGATGAGACCCCCGGCTCGATAGTAGTTTTGCATCAAGCCTTGGACATAAGGCACATAGCACTCAATCATCGGGACACCGGCTGATTGGTGCATGTGCCCTTGTCTTTCGGCTATCAACGCCACCACATGATGCCTGAATAACCTTCCCCCACTTTTAACGTTATTTTCACGAGATTAGTAAAATAACGTCAAAATTAGTGCAATTTTACTTTTGCCCACCCGAGAGTTCACACATATATACATTATATGCGTGCACCGCCAGCAGGGCAATTGTTAATAATATTAGCGTCGAATGGAATTCCGAGATGGATGAAAGGAAAAGAACCATGATAACATCCTAATTCCTTAGCCATATCAGAGACCTCTGATCCTCGAACCCCACAACCGAAGAGGTTCGACTTGTTTAAATTTATTTTAAGCCCGGAACAAAGATGGAAGCATCTAAGGATTCTGGCCAAGTTTTTAAGACCGAAACCTGACCATTCACCGATTAGCTTAGCGTCGTCCGAATATAGGAGATTAGAGATCTTCAACCCTTTAGTAAGGCCTAACTCACACACTCTATTAATCATGTTAAAGAGAGCCTCCATCACAATTGAAAAGAGAAAAGGAGATAACGGATCTCCCTGTCTCATGCCTTTTGAACATTGAAACTCAAAGGTAAGGGACCCGTTAACCAAAACCGAGGACCTTGCCGACTCTAAAATACCCCGAACCCATTTGCGCCAAACGAAAGGAAAAACCATTTGATCTAAAACGGAGACCAAGAAATCCCAATTAACATTGTCGTCAGGCGCGACCAATAGGGTAGGCGGGGTGGGCAACAACCCAAGGCCCAATATCTTTTTGGGCCCATTAATATTTTTTACATCTTTTATATAAAATACAAACAAACCAATTTAAGTTTATAAACTGAATTTTGTTCAACAAGTTGGATGATTCTCTATCACATTGCCAGTTCAAGTTTGATGCTTCCATCTGGCGGGTTTTTTGAATTTATTTGTTGGGAAGCACAAGCCTCACTAAAATTTGGGGTCTTAATTATGAAGGCTTGATAGTTAATTTAATATGCCTCATTTTTATCAAGTCATTGTGTCTTATGTTTTGTTAATGTTTTTTTTATCATATTATTTTATTTTTTTGTAAAAAAAGACCAAAATGACTTTTCATATAAAATAAAAACCGTTAGAAGAGACTCACGATTTGTTTAAGTACACAAAATATAATTACGATAACTTTATTTTGTTAATTGTTATCATAATTATCGTTGCAATATTGACCATTTATATACTTATTAAGTTTTTCTTTTCAAACAAAAATGACTTTTCATTTAAAATAAAAAAAACGTTAAAAAGTTTCACGATTTGTTTAAGTATACAAGTTATAATTAGATCATCGTTACAATAACTTTATTTTGTTAATTTTATCATAATTATCGTTGTAATATTGACCTTCTATATACAAGTTACTAAGTTTTTATTTCCAGGGCCCATTTTTTCGTTTGCCCCGAGCTATTGAATTCTTAAGGATTTTCGGGAATAGCCCTGATTAAGCTTTCTCGAAATCAATATTTAAAAAGAAAGATTTAATGTTTTTCTTATTAGCCCAACCCAATAATTCGTTAACAATGAGGGCCCGTCGAGTATGTTATTGATTAATACCAATTGAGACTACAAGATATAGACCGACATATATATTTGTACTTGGGTCCTATGAAATTCAAACAACTAAAAATAGTGACCCCAGTATAAAAAAATTCCTAGATTCGTTATTTGTTCAAACCTATTACTTGTTCGATCTAGGTAAAAAATGACTATATATAATTATAACCGTATTTGGTGACTGGTCAATTTAGGTAAATACCGATCATAACTGTACTTGGCCAAACTACGTCAACACTCATCATTAAGTTAGTGACTAAACTAACAAAAACAGATTCTAGGAAAACAAATAGTTGGTTAAAACATTTGTCGTCTTCCTCTTGTGGTGTGAAAGGGAGATCTCTTTTTTGATTTAAAGCTTTGAAAAATGTCATAACTTGAGTGAGATGTAAATGTAGATCATCATTTTGGTCAAAATACCAAATCGACGTTTTCTATCATACGGTCTAGGTGTGGTCATCCACTATAGTTGTGGGTTTTTTCATCACAAAATTTATAAGACAAATTCACCTAAATTCATGACAAAATTTCAGATTCAAATAATACAAAATCATATTCATGACCAAAGTTGAGATTTAGATAACAAAAAAAAACCCGTTGAAGACAAAAGTGGAGTTCTGAAGACATTTTGTCTCAACAACCAAAAGCAAAACTAAGAAGACTTGGTTTTGAACAACTTCACAACCATCACTTTACCTTTCAGTTTTACACCTTTTTGTAGGATTCCCATTTATAACAACCACATCAGGAAGGAAGACATCTGTCAGCACCGTCTTTGAACTCAATGAATGCTTCAATATTTCCAAGCCTTACATCATTTGAAGACCGTTTCCAATACACATGTAAGTTATGAATATTGATATAAATGTCTCTAAAGACCTTTGGGTCTTTATTTGATGATATCAATCAAGCAAATAAAATTCTCTTTTATCACAAATTTATATAACTTTTAGGCTTAATTTCAACAAGAGCATTATGATTTTATATACCGTTACCTTTTCTGTAATAATTAACAAAAGTTTATTTTCTTAGAGATGCAAGTGACTTAAAACGTCCAAGTGAGTATGTGACACAAAACCACAACACATATTTTGGTAAACCACAATGGCACAACCAACGTAGACATCACACCATTGTAGACCCTAAATTGATGAAACTATTCTCAAGTTTCAACTCTATATAGAAAAGGGTCCTGGTTTTCATGCACTTTAAAGGAAAAAGAAAAAAAATTACTAGAAAATTGCCGTTTACTAATGTGTAAACCGTAGTTTATTGTAAAAAGAGGTTGCATGATTATTAATATTGTGTATGAAAAACGGACCGTATAGGAAAACACTTATACTAAATTAGGTCAAACGATGGATGATGATATTGAATAATAATTACCTCATTCAAGCCGACATCAACAACTTTCTCTTCTAACGAACCCAAATCCTTGATGTCGAACTTGCTGAGCAAAGTGATGTTAGAGATTAATGTAGACAAAGGTGACACCGACACGGCAAGGTCATCCATCACCACATACGTCACCAATCCCTTCACGAATCCTTGTTCCAATTTTGCATCCACTGAATGTTAATTTTACAACAAGGCACACACAACAGAAGTTAAAATCAAACGAATATGAATCGAAATTTGGACTTCTTCACATGCAAATAAGACTCGAACAAAGTTAATTACCTTTGGTGGTTTGTTGAGAATTCGACACTGAAGACTTCATATAGTATCTACTATCTAAAGTGTTCATTCGGTATATGTTACAAGTCGGACAAAGAGTATAATAAGGACCTAGAAGCAAGTTCACACAACGCTCGCATTTGTAAAGATTTCCTGGAGAGTACGTGGAAGGCGATGGCGATGGAGATGCTTGAATAGACAGCAGTAGGGTGTTATTAGACACGAACGGAGGTGAATATTTAGGGTTTAAAAGGACATCCTTATTCTGTTTAGGCAGTATGTAGTCAATGCTAAGATCTGAGAGACTTTTGTAAACCACAGACAAGCCACCTATCATATTGTCTTGTTTCTCTAAGAGTTTGATGACTCTGCTGACTGGTAAAGCCAGGAGACTAAACAGAAAATCAACGAAATCCTTACCGGCTTCTGCAAACAACACTCGTTGTCCCTTCTTGTCTATTAGAAGCTTCAAACTTAACTTCTTCGAGTCGTCAGCCATTCCAAAGAAGATTTAACAGATATATTGACGCAGCAGCGAACTAGGGTCTCGATATATAATGATATTGGGATTTATATAAGATGAGTCACCTCAATTATTAACCGGACGGGCCAAGAATGGGCCAACATGGGGCTTAAAAGGTAGTATTCGGACTACCCAGATTCTACAATCAACATGATGTTTCGTTAATTTGAAAGAAAGCAATCTTGGGCGGGGGGTATCCTATGAAATTGGTGTGGACGCATATGAGTGGCCTTTTGCTAATAGATGTACCTGATGATCGGGCTTTGTTAGTTACTTAAAGAAAAAAAAAAGGAAAATAGAAAATGAAAGCAATCTATTTTATTAGTCTAGTAGTCTGCCATTAATTTATAGACATTCTACGCTTATTAAAATAGTGTTCATTGGCCAGGGATGTGTATGAAATCGAACTCGAAGGATAAACTTGAAACATGAGATATTCGTTCAGGTAATGAGACAAGTATTTGGTATGGACTAGTTTTAAAAGTTCTCTTGAATATGTTATTAGGTGATATACAACCCGATTATTGTAAGAGTAATCAAAAGTTACGGGTATGGTACATGTACTCACACATGTATATACTTACACACACATGTAAACCTTCTTTTAATTTTTAACTTTTAGGGGGTGTTTGGGTAAGCTTATAAAACTTGCTTATTTACTTTTTGAAAAACAAAAACACTTTTGAAATCTTTAATTTGAAACTTCCGGAGGAGTTTGCCAAATACCTATTGCTTTTCAAAAAAACAAATAAGCAAATAAACAAATTTTAAAAGCTCGTCCAAACACCCTTTAATTTTTTCTTAATTAAACATTAATCAACTAGTTCCTTAATTGTTGTGTATTTGATATTCTTAGGGGTAATTAAATTATATAAACATTAAAATAGCAAGAAACGACAAGAAAATCTCTAACAGTTAGTTTTTAACAAATTAATGAGTATATCTAAGCTTGACAAACCTGTGGGGTCGACATATTCGAGTTAATATTGTTTTCGAACATAATAAGTGTGAACAATGGTGTTTTAAAGAAGGCATTATTTAGTATCCGGTTAAAAAGACATCCGACAAAAATGAAGTTAGTACAAAATAAGTAATTTTATAACAATAAAAGGGTACCAAAGTACGTTAACTTGTTATATTTATATGGTGGATAGTAACGGTAGTGGAGGTGGTGCTAACTAGGGGTGTGCATTGATCAAGTTTTGGCTCATAATGGAAATTTTATTTTTGAAAGTATTTGATTTGTACAGTTTTTTTTTTATTTTTTTATTGGGCCTAAAGTTTTGTGGGAAAGAAATTGGCTCAATTATATGAACTTGTGTCTAAAACTTAGTCTATATATATTTTTTAGTTAATAATTAATTATTTGTACAGATTACGATTTTGGAGAAATTACATTCTTACAAATTGAATTATTTAACAAGCAGTGTATAAGGGTAGTTTAATTAATTTGGAATTGAAAGTTAGAGTTTGTAATTGGTATCAAATTAGTAATCCTTTTACTAATTGTTGGACGTAATTTCCGTTGGGCTAACTCATTAAGCCTATGATGCGTTGATGTTTTGTTTATCAAGTTGAGCACGTAACTTGGTTTACATGAAATAAATTACTTGGTGAACAAGTCGAGCCAATGACTTGGACAACAAGGAATTTATTTATTAATTATTGTTTAAATATGTTTTTATTAATTAGTATTTGAGTATGATAAGGAGTTTGTATTCTAGTGTAATTATGTTTTCATGCTTAAACTAGTATATATACCCAAGCTGCTGGGTTATATCATTAACTTAAGAGAGTTTAAGTATTGTAATTTTCGAGCTAATAAGAATTACAAGATCGAGCTTATAATCTACACTTTCGTTTCATGCTTATCAATCCTGATCACCAAACTTCACTAATATAGTCAAAATAAGCATTTGAAGAGGCTGTTGTTGATTAAAACCAACTGAGACTACAACAAGTTAATATATGCTTAGATGAGCATATATTGTAGGGTCTTGTCTTGTTCCGAACTTATTCGAACCATTGAACAAAGCCATAATTTTTTATCTAGTTTTATGAAGTTTGAACATCTAAAACATAATGACACTAATGGAAAGAATTTCCAAGGTTCGTCATTATTAAAAAACTATTACTTGCTTGATCTAGGTAATAAAAATGACGATTTATAATTACAAGTTATAACCATGCTTGGTCAATTTAGGTCAATACCAATCACACTGAATTGATGGTCAACACTCATCAATCACAACGATATTGTCAAGTTAGTTCAATCATAACCGTACTTGTCAATCTAGGTCAACACTCGTCATTAAGTTGTTATAAGTGACTTAACTAACAAAAGCAAATTCTAGAAAAAAACAAGATTTGTTGTCTTCCACTTGTGTTGTAAAAGAGGGATTATTATTATTATTATTATTATTATTATTATTATTATTTAAAGGTTGGAAAAATGTCACAAGTGTTGTTATTATAAATTTGAATACCGTAAAGATATCAAGGTCATGAGTTAGATGTAAATGTAGTTAACGGTTAAACCTGTCATCATTATGGTCAAAATACCAAATAGTCATTTTCTATATATGGTCTAGTTGTGGTCAACCATTAGTTGTTTTTCTCACAAAATCTAGAAGACAAATTCACGTAAATTCATGACAAGTTTCAGATTCAAATAATACAAAATCATATTCTTGACCAAAGTTGAGAGTTAAATACAAAAAACCATTGAAGACAAAAGTGGAGTTCTGGATGAAAGTACATACCAAAAGTTGAATTCTGAAGATATTTTGTCTTCAAACAACCAAAAGCAAAACCCATAGGATATGGTTTTAAACAAGTTCACAACCATCCTTACCTTCACTTTTACACCTTTTTCTAGGATCCATATTTTTAACCACCACGCAGCCAAGGAAGACATCTGTTAGCACGGTCTTAGAACTCAGTGAATGCTTTAATAGTTCCAAGCCCTACATCATTTGAAGATCGTTTCCAATACACATGTAAGTTATATACGAGCAATTTATAACAATTTCTATATACAAGTTAGTATAATAATGAATCAGAGTTCTGATTATAAAGAGTAGAATGGAACATTTATATTTATTTTAAAAGAGATTTGGGTTTTTATTTAATGATTAAGATATGCTGTAATAAATGTCATTTGATGATATCAATCAAGCAAATAAAAATTTTCTTTTATCATATATCTTTATAACTTTTAGGGTTTAATTCACCAAGTATATTATGATTTTATCAACTGTTACTTTTTCTGTAATAATTAACAAAATTTTATTTTCTTAGGCATACGCCCTGCTTGCGGTGCGTGCATATAATGTATATATGTGTGAACCCTCGGGTGGGCAAAAGTAAAATTGCACTAATATTGACGTTATTTTACTAATCTCGTGAAAATAACGTTAAAAGTGGCGGAAGGTTAATCAGGCATCATGTGGTGGCGTTGATAGCCGAAAGACAAGGGCACATGCACCAATCAGCCGGTGTCCCGATGATTGAGTGCTATGCGCCTTATGTCCAAGGCTTGATGCAAAACTACTATCGAGCCGGGGGTCTCATCGGAAGCAGCCTTTCTATCCCTATGAGATAGAGGTAAGGCTGTTTACATCTTACCCTCCTCAGACCCTACCATAACATTGCTATTGGTGGGATATACTGAGTACGATGATGATTATTTTCTTAGGCATATATGCAAGTTACTTAAAACGTTCAAAGAGAACAGATGTTTTATGTGACCTATGTTCGATTCATGCTCCCATCATCTACTTTCGACGGCACCGGGCGATGATGGTAGACTAGGCGAGTAAGTGGCCTACGGGCAAGTGTCTACAAGCCTTATGTAAAGATTTTTTCCCAAATGAAAAGACGAGTGTATCCCTATGTGGTGAATTTATCCAATAGTCCATTTGAAAGATTCAACTGACAGTAAAAAAATAAAGTACGTGACACAACCACATCATATATTTTGGTAACCCGCAACCAAAGTAGACACCACACCCTTGTAAACCCGAAATTGATGAAAGTGTTTTCAAGTTTTAACACGACAAAGGAAAACACTCAAAGCAAGGAAAACTTAT
This sequence comes from Bidens hawaiensis, assembly GCF_021521415.1. Classification (NCBI taxonomy): domain Eukaryota; kingdom Viridiplantae; phylum Streptophyta; class Magnoliopsida; order Asterales; family Asteraceae; genus Bidens; species Bidens hawaiensis. Next base: position 141,072 of record NW_027505099.1, on the reverse strand, counting down.
TCAAAATTTGCACCTTCTCATGATCTTTTTTTCTGATTCTCTCACACATTCATGATTCATCATTATTCAAAAGAATGTATTTTCATTTTGAGATATCCACAATCCCCAAGTGAGCCCTCTTGAGTCAGGTTTTGTATCCGTAACCATAAAGATCCAAGCCTCAAAAGAGTGTACTAATTGTGCATGTAATGTGGTTGAAATAGTAAACAAATGAACGATGATATCGAAACAAAATTACCTCATTCATGCCGATATGAACAACTTTCTCTTCTAATGAACCCAAATCCTTGATGTTGAACTTGTTGAGCAAAGTGATGTTAGAGATTGTAGACAAAGGTGATACGGCAAGGTCATCCATCACCATGTACGTCACCAATCCCTTCACGAACCCTTCTCTTGCATCCACGAAATCATGTTAAGTTTACAAGTGATAAACTTAAGCCACACACAAATATATAAGACTCAAAGTTACCTTTGGTGGGGTGTTGAGCATTCAACACTGAAGACTTCAAAACATATCTATCATCATGAGTGGTCATTGGAATTTTACAAGTCGGACAAAAAGTAGCATAAGAAGCTAGAAGTAAGATCGAGCAATGGCCACATCTGTAAAGCTTGGCTGGAGAGTGCGGGGTTGGCGTTGGTGATGAAGATGCTTGAGTAGACAGCAGAGGGGTTTGAATATTATTAGAGAAGTAAGGAAGTGAAGATTTAGGGTTTAAGAGAACATCCTTAGTCTTATTAGACTGTAAGTAGTCATTGTTGAGATCTGAGATGCTTTTGTAAACATTAGACAAACCACCTATCATGTCTTGTTTCTCTAAGAGTTTGATGACACTGCTGACTGGTAAAGCCAGGAGACTAAACAGAAAATCAACGAAATCCTTACCGGCTTCTGCAAACAACACTCGTTGTCCCTTCTTGTCTATTAGAAGCTTCAAACTTAACTTCTTCGAGTCGTCAGCCATTGATGTGTATCAAAACTAGTGATGGGAGTATGGAATGCTAGAGGCGAATTAATAAGATGATCAATGAGATGAATAAGACATTTGTTATAGGGTTTTCTGTTTGAATATTTATAATGAATATATCCTCAAATGATTTAAAATTTAAACATATATGTAGGTATTCGATCATAAATTAAGAAAAGATTATGCTGTTTTGAATAATAATAACAAAAAGAAGTTCCACGATTGAAATTATATATAAATCTTGACATTCTCAACAAAGATATTAAATATATGAACAATTTGTGAAGATTTACAAAAAATATTTTACATATTTATATTACTGTTTTTAAGATTTGGTCTATGTTAGGTGCATATATAGGAAGACAATAAATTTGGATGGCGATTTTAATCACATTATTAGATCAACTACGTATATATATGTTAACACATATAGTTGCCAACTTATGTTTTAAGAAAAAATAAAACTTGACATGACATTTCTAAATTTTTCCAAGTTACTCTTTAGAATTTTTTTGTCAATAACTAATAAAAAAAGGCAATGGTTATTCATACATCCTTTTTGGTTATTCACACACCCTTTTAACACACAACATATCTATATATACACCCTATAAAGGGTGTATGAATAACACATCCCTAAAAAACTGTTATTATCATTATTCTTTATTTATTACTAGGTTAGGAACCCGTGTATTACACAGGTTGGACAATGAAAACGGCATAATTGTTAAATCTTTAAACACGTTATATGATTAAAACTACGTATTACATATAATATTGAAAAATGAAAAGCTCATAAATCTCTAAATTACAAATAAGTTGCAAGTTTTATATATACAAATAAATTGCTACAGTTTTACCGAAATATTAACAAATCATACGTTGCATAGCAACAAAGCATATACAATTTTTTTATTTGAACTAATTGCTAGTTTCTTTAACCATTGATGAGACCATCTGATGTCCAATTATTGTTTCTACTATTACCTGCAATTCACAATAAAAAAATAACCAAACCAACCATGATTTAGTACCCAACACTTGTCTCATTCAATCAGTTTGATTTGTACATTCATAACCAGTAAATAGATCGAAAGAGAGAGAAAAAAAATGAAAGAAAGATTGGCTAAATTCATTTCAGCTCGATTTCAAAATAATAAGGCTTTTGTATTCATATGTGACACCCATATTGCTAATCAAAATAACGGATAAGGAGTGTTCCGGTTCCAACTGGTCCATATGAAATTAGTCACTTTGACCTTCTACCCAACCCACTTATGTTTTTGATCTTGTAAATAAGGTTTTTGGTCAAACTAACCTAGAATAATTTGATCAATTAGTTTCTAGCCAACTCGCTAATGTTTCTGATCATGTTTTTATCATAGTAACATCCAAATTTGTCATTGACAAATGGGATCCATTGCACGCAACTTGAAACTAAATATAAACCAAGAGTCAATATACTTCAAGTTTGCAATAAGAGTAATAAGTCATTTGGGCAATCATAATCAATAAAAGAGATGGTGCAATGAACATGATTTTGTAATATGAATCAAACTCTCTTAGTTGTAATCCATAATAAGGCTAGATAAGGAATGGATTGGATAATGATAAGGTTAAATAAAAAATGTTTTAAATCTTAATTAAATTTTAGTTTTAAATTAATAAATTTAATTAGAAATTATAGGTTAATACATGAGAGTGCCACTTGGCAAACTATTAGGCCAACTAAGGAGTTTGTGGTCTAACCAACATTTTTGTTTATTATAATAGTAGATTTTACATATTTTAGAGAGCATAGTTTTGAAGTTGAGTTAAATAAAACTCTAAGTGAAAAAAATGAACAAGTTTCTTTATAAAATGCTTATTAAACTTGGTGATAAATTCTGAACTACCTAAATTTTGATCTATAAATAGTGGGTTTCTTTTGTTTTTCTTAGACCGATGGATTATTTGTGTTTTTTAAGGCCAGTGCTCTCCTTAAATTTGGAGAGCCCTGTGACAACCCCAAATATAGGGCTAAATTTTTTTTTTATTGTTAGATACTGAACATAGTGCTGGTCAAAGCGAACCGTATGTCGATAGGCTTGGCCCAAAAAGAAAATGTAACGAACCGAAATTCGTTTAACACAAATGAACTCGAGTCCGATAACTCGAAAATTTTAAGAAACAATCCAACAATTATTTAATCTTACCGGGTATCCAAAACATAAAACTCAACCGACAAACACTTCTCAAATCAGCACTCGAACACCGAACTAAACAAGCAAAAACTGAAACATGAGATTTGAGACACATCATAAACTACCATGACCTATGTTGTTATAATAATAAAAACTCTTTTACTTTAACTAATTATATATATAAACAAAAAAATAATAATAATACATAACAAAATATAATATATCTTCAAAATTCTGATCAGACCTTTTGCACCAATGAAGACCCTGAACACCTTCTTCTTTGTCCTCCATTCACGTTTCCTCTGCAGCACCAATAAGAGTCATTGCATGGCTTCACAAACCAAGAAATCCTCTGCCCCAAATCTCTATCTCAGTCTTTATAATCAATATCAAACTTCACTTCTTGCAACCCCCATAACTCCCTGTTCTCTCTTTGACTCTCTGCTGAAGATTCTGAACGAGCCAAGCAGCATCCATAATCTGGTAATCCAGTGTTCTATTATTATTCTATCCCGATTCTGAACCCTATTCGATTGTTGCTAACATTCTGGTCGCTCACAGAAGCCATATTCTTCCGCGTGTCTCTCTGTCCTGCTCGTGGAACCAGTCCAAAAACAAGGAATCACGCTGCTCGTGAACCCCTAACGTACATCAGGTGCCACAGTCCACATTCGTTTTCTGTTCGCATATTATTCTAAGTTTTGGCTCCGTGTTAAACCCTGAACGAATAAGTAAATTTGCATAAGAATTATCTAAACATATTAATAAATCTGATTTAGAGCATTAGTAAACTAACTTTCTGAATAAATTCGAAATTGTACACAAAAACTAAGGTTTCAAACTAACAAACCGGGCCAAAAGCTGAACAGTAAAACCTCGTTTAAATAACCAGAATCCGCAGAACATAATACTGATATGGAACCTTAAAAATCACATGTCATGTAGTCCCAAAACCGTGGCTAAAATAATGGCCATTCGGTTATTCGTTTAATAGATAAACTAGTTTGAAAACCGCACCAACACGTGACCATTTTAACTTCTGAAATTTTAACATAATTTCCAGAAGTTTAAAAACAGTAAAAATAAGCCCAATAAGCTGCACAAGTTCAACCCCAAAAAGTAACATCAACCGTATATTAAAAACCGTTATAAAACCCGTATTTTATAACCCGTTTAACTTAGAAATAAGCCCGTAAACCTATATAAGATTATGACATTATTGTACAGCTTTAAAAATGATATTTTGAAAAATAATAAGCTGACCCAAAACTGTTTTCGCGAAAACTCGCATTAAAAACCGAACTAGAAGCCAAACGGACTGAAACCGAGTTCGTTAGCATTAATACAGCCAATAGTATGTTTTTAAAACCCATGGAATGTAAAAACAACTTATTTTTATGTAACATAACTGGTCTTAAGTGGTCTGGTGACCAAAATTGGGTTTTTGTTTAAAAAGGGTATTTTTGGAACAAGGTATCAAGTTAAACATTAACTTCCGAATATTATAAAACCGGACCTTTAAAACAGAAGCTTATATTTTTAAAAAGATAAATATAAGCTATGAAATGTTTAAGGGAAGTTGGATTTACAAAACAGGCCCGTTTACAAACTTTAAAGTGTTGTTTCGTTTAAAACCGAACGGGCAAATTTAAAAATACAAAGATATGAACATTCTGATTTTTTTTAACAGTAAGTATGTTTTAATAAAGTTATAATTTTAGCGTTACTTATTTTCCTAAAATTCAACCAAGTCTTAAACCCGGTTTTCACCAAAGCGAATGATAAACGAAAAATACGGGAACTAAGTCCTTACATCACCAAACTTTCTGAAATCTCAGATCTGAAAATAATATGTTTTCGTATACCTTAATATTCTGGAAATTTGGAATTTTAATTACAAGGGAATTTGTTTACGAAAACCATATTTTAAAGGCTTGTCGTTAAAAACCGACAACATCGATAACTACCTGTATTGTTAACTCTTGAAAACCCAAGGGCTGATGTTTCCAACCAGAAATGATCATGCTAATGATGTGAACAAATTATATAGTTCTTATGGTCATACGGTAACCCGCAACCGAACATAAGGCCCTATCTTTCTAAATATAGAAACTTTATTAAAACGTGGTCAAGTAAAACGAGGTTATTAACATAATTAGTAGTTGAACTAAATACTTAAACACACATCATCAACATTATAACTTATATAAGTGTAAACTTTCCATAAAAGGAAACTTTATCCACCGGGAACTTAACACTTGGGCCAACGCTTAGAATTAAATACTCGTTTCACCATTGGATCTTTATTGAGGTTAAAACTAGTTGAGTTAAGTATTTATAATTCGTTATTCATCATAGGAACCACTACTTTCGGGAAGTCAGTCGTTGATTTACTTGGAGCATTCGGTGAGTTTCGTGTTGCCCTTTTTACATAAACTTTTTGGGCTGGGTACATGCTGGTTTTACTTATGGTGTGATGTTTATCAAGAAGTGTTTTACTGCTAAATTTTGTCCCAACTTGTACACAATCATTAGCTCAAGGGAATGGGCCGGAGGCTTGTATGGGTAGTACTATTTGGGAGACCCCACGCACAGTGACCCTATGTTGGGTAAACCACACTGAGATCTGCGGATCGTTGCGGCATATAACCTACGTGTTTGATTATTGCTTTAGCAGGGCAATAGTCTGGGACGGTATAACTTCTAGTATGAGTTGGGGGATACTTATGCTAGTTGCAGGTTTGATTGTGGACTTGATATGTGATATACCATGATGTGTCAACTTTATTATTATGTGTCTTAAACTCACGAGCTCACCAACATTTTGTTGACGTATTTTAGTATGTACTTTTCAGGTAACTTAGCCATTGGGGAAGGGAATGAGGTTATGCCTTAGTCGCCTTAGTGAACCGTAGAAGCCTTGGTTTTCAAGAATAAAATAATGTAGTCATGGAAGACTACTTGATAAATAAAGATGTAATCGTTAGATGACATCCTAGACTAATTAATGGTGCTATGCATCTAAGACAATTTATGGGTCATGGTTGACTCGTTTGCTGTAGTTGTATCTTTGAATTTGCAAACTCTTAGCATATTATGAATTTCCTTTTAAGTTTATTTATTTTCCGCTGCTCATGGTTGATACCAGTCGGTCACGACTAGCCCCCCTGGGTCGGGTGTGACAAGCCCCGTTGCCAAACTTTGGTCAGACTATATTATCTTAACCGGTTCACACTTGCTTTGAAGTTTTGCTTGGACGTTTCTACAGGAAACCATACCGCCCGCTGCCAACCTGCCACTTGGCAATGTTGAGCCACCACAAGAGCACAACTTTCTAACATAACATACGGTGAAATTAAACCTAGGTGGGATCAGGATTCAAACTGACAAATTTCCACAAGGCTTAGTTCAAAGTCTTCATTGCCACTATCAAAAGTGACATAAATAAGGGTCGAATTTGGGATCCAAACCTCTTACCACTAGGCTATAAGCAGTGGATAGTGGCTTTCTTTCTAAAAAATATGAACTTTCATATATTATTGTTTCAAACAAAATATGTAAAATTAGAACGTTGTTAATTTTATGATTTTGGTGACGGGAAACACTGGTGGCCGTTCGGAAATGGGTTGATTTGGGTTGGGTACTTGGGTGCAATCTCAAACGAGTGACATGAGTTAAGCTCAAACAACGGGTCAACTGCTAATTGGATAAAGAGTTTGATAAAAAGTCAAAACTTTTTTTCACTTCCTATGTTAAACATCCCCTACTTCTTTGAAATTCTTGTTTCCAATTCATCTGTGCTTTGATTTGTATCAATGTAAATTCTACACTAGATGCATCTAATTATGAAAGATAACCTCGAAAAGGTGTTCTAGAGTGGTTATTCAGTAAAGTTGTATTGTTTTCAACACAAAAGCTAAGATTCTGGTTTCAAGAAAGAAAAAGAATAACGAAAATAACCTGGAAAATGTGGCCATCCAATATAAGTTGAAATTTGTTCATCACAAGATATAGATAATTCAAACTCACATTCATGACAAACCTTTAGATTCAGATAAAACAAACTCATATTCATGACCAAAGTTGAGATTAAGATAAACCAAGAAAAAATCCATTAATGACAGTTAAATTCTGAAGACTGAAGATATAGTTGTCTTATAACAACCAAAAGCAAAACTCATAAAACTTGGTTTTAAACAACTTCACAACCATGATCAGTTACCTTCGGTTTTACACCTTTTTGTACGTAGGATTCTCATCTTGAACAACCACACCACAAAGGAATACATCCGTCAGCACAGTCTTCGAACTCAACGAATGCTTCAATATTTCCAAGGCCTACATACATCATTTAAATACAGTTTCAAACACTCATGAAAGTTATGGTGAATTAATTTATTTTCAGAGAGATTACGGTATTTTCCGATACTATATTATGTTTTACATATGATCATACGTCTTGATAAATTATCCGTTAACACATTTGGGTTCTTATTTTGGCCAAACAAACTTAATTCCCTTTTATTAAATCTTATTCTTAATGTACTATATATTTCACCAAGTGTAATATTATGATTATACATATTGTTACCTATTCTGTATTAACAAAATTTATTTTCTTAACCATGCGAGTGACCTAAAACGTCAACGCGCTTACCACACCCTAAACTGAGAAAAACATATTAATCCTAAACCCTAAATCTAGGCGTCATCTGACGAGCATTTAAGTAAGAAAACTAACAGCATTGATAATAAGAATGAACAAATTCAAGAACGGAAGACGTACTAACAACATCAAAACGGTGTACTAATATATATCTCGATGAAACATAAATGAAATGAATCGATATACCTCATTGGTGCCGATATGAACAACTTTCTCCCCCAACGAACCCAAATCCTTGATGTTGAACTTTTTAAGCAAAGTGATGTTAGAGACTGTAGACGTAGGCATAGGTGACCCAACAAGGTCATCCATGACCATGTAAGTCATCGGTCCCTTTACGAATCCTTCTCGGTTCTTCGCTAAAGACTTCAAATCATAGGGCTATTCAATAACATTCGCTGCACCAGAAAGCTGTTTACTACGCCTGGGGGAACGGCTGCTTTCGGCAACAACAACAACGGGCGATGGGGATGCAAATGCTTCTTTAGGCAGAGGGACTTTGCTAGAAAAGGGAAGTGAAGATTCGGGTTTTAAGAGGGCATCCTTAATCTTCTTAGTCTGTAAGTAGTCAATGTTGAGATTTGAGATGCTTTTGTAAAGCTTAGACAAACCACCTGTGGTTTCTCTATTGTCCAAGATTTGGAAGACAGTGGCGACTGGTAACACCAGGTGACAACATAGAAAATCAACGAAATCCTTACCGGCTTCGGCAAACAACAGTTGTCCATTCTTGTCCATTAACAGTTTCAAGCTTACCCTTGAAGAAGAAGCCATTGATGAGGAAAGAAGAATATGGTATGGAACCTTAGAGATGAATATTGATGAAATAGAGAGAAGCCATATACCATATGTAATCACCTTTTTTGTCTTTGTTTCCTTCATAACGGACCCAGTTTCCAATACATTTCTAAGTAGGGGTGAGATCGGGATCGTACCTAAATTCAGTAAATCTTGGTACCCATACCTGAATTTTATGGTACGAGTACGGATACATGTACTTTGGGTACATTACTCGTTTTGATGCCCTTTTGTTCATTTAAAAAAAAAGCTCCACTAAACTAGGTATCGGTATCCGTAGCAGTACGGCATCGCTAATCAATTATCTATAATACCAAAACTGTAATTCCACAACCAAAACTGTAATCCCGTACCTATAATCAGTAAATTTTGGTAATCCATACACGTACCCAATAGACACGTACGGGTACTGAACATGTACATGTATAGGTATTCGGGAAAAATCTCATCCCGATTTCTAAGGTCCATGGGTATACCTTAACGCTCAGAGCGTTAAAGCTGAGTTGACAAAGGTTAACGAGTGACATATCACTCCCTTCATGGGTTAAGAGGTGTTAAATGCAAGGTAAGTTAAAATGTTAACGGAATTTAAAATCTTCTATCACAATAGTTTAAGAATCAATTTACATTAAATAAAGAGAGGTGAAGGAAGGTTAAAACAATTTCCTTAAGGTGACATGGCCTGAAATGGGGTAAAGTATATGATGTGGTACCTACGTGTAGTTAGTGTGAATGCATACCCTATTGCCTAACCAAATCAAAATTGAGGGAATAGGGATTTTTAACCAAACACAAAATTCAAGAGATCAGCAAATGGATTTGCTGATTCATATAGATACCCACAGCCATCACATAACTGATCGGCCAGAATTACTCCTCGGCTAGCAAGGGCTTCTTTTGAGGCAATCCTATCTATATCCGCTCGCCAAACAAAATAATTCACTTTGAATGGTGCACAATTGTTCCATCGAAACTGTCACACGTCTAGTGTACCTCAACCATAACCATTTATCTTTCGAAATCATAAAATTATATTTACAATCTCAGTCGTAATTGATCCAACCTCTCTCCATTCTTAGTTCGTCCATAAGAAAATGATCAACCACACACATAGTCTATTACAAGAAGACATATAAATACAAGAACTGAAAGTTCATTCTAAGAAATATATTTAATTACAAATGTATGGAATGCTATAAGGTGAGAGACAATCACTCAAATGATTTTTACTCATTAATGTGTTGGACTTGATTTTTTCTCTTTGATCATCTCGAATTATTCGACCATATGATAAATCCAATATGCATGGATAAAAGTGGATGATTGCTGTATTTAAAAAAGTGAAGAAGTTGACAAAATTGAAAGATGTAAAGGGAGATGAAACAAAAGAAAATATATTGTGTTTTTTTAGAGGGTGAATGAAGCAGATGATAAAATATCAAAGGTAGAGTTAACCGAAAAATGATAGTTTGCAGTGATGATAAGATTGTAGGTTTTACAAAACTTAACTGATATAGACGGAGTAGTTGCGTTTGAAGAAATAACCATGTGTAATGATGACGTAGGTGGAGAATTTTTTTTTTTATTTTAGTTTTTTTAGAAGGCTGGAAAATTGATTGTGGTGGTGGTATTTGAAGGAGTAATATTGTAGTAGTAATGGATATTAGTGGAATGGAGAAAAAAGAATGGAGATTTTGTAAGGAATATTATTGGAATAATGACCTTTGGTAAAGCAATATTGACATTTACCAAAGAAGGGTCTGGATGTTGAAGTATGAATGGAGGAGAAGCCATTGCTAATATAGTAGACATGTTTAGGAGTGTTAGTCAAAGAAATAATGGTTGTGGGACTGAGTTTCTCGTTGAAGATAAGAGTTCTGATACCATATAAGAAAATAATCAACCACACTTGGTCTATTACAATAAGACATATAAATTTAAGAACTGAAGGCTAATTCTAAGAAATACAATTAATTACATATGCAAGCCTATAAGGTGGGACAATCGCTCAAACGGTTTTTGACTGATTAATGTGATGGACTTGATTTTCTCTCTTTGATCATCTTGCATTATACACTTTTCCTTACAACGTCCCAAAAAGCCTCCTTTATTTCTTTCAAGCTTATCGGTCATATCAACAACTTCACAACCATGATCACTTACCTTCGGTTTTACACCTTTTTGTAGGATTCTCATCTTTAACCACACCACGAAGGAAGACATCTGTCAGCACGGTCTTAGAGCTTAACGAATGCTTCAGTACTTCCAAGGCCTGCATCATTTGAAGATCATTTCAAACACCCAGGAAAGTTATAATCTAAAATAACAACATTCGGGTAAGAGTAATTAAGACATGGTGCATCTATAATAAGAGAGATTACAGAATTTATAACTCTACACAGTCTTGAATCTTTATCTTATGTGTTTTAAATATGATCTGTTTTAGTAAATTAACTTCTCCTTTATCACATATCTTTATTCTTTATGTACTATTTCACCAAGTGTAATATTATGATTATATATACGAATACATTTTCTGTATATTAACGAAATTTTATTTTCTTACCCATGCAGGTAACCTAAAATGTCAGCGCCACAAGACCAGAACATACAGTTTGTTAACCTACCGTAAAATGATAAAAGTAATTTTAATCCTAAACCCGAATTGCCATCCAATCAACACACATAAGCATAAGAAAACGCGCAAACAGGGGAAATCATCATACTTTAATTATACTTCTAAATTTAAACACTATGTACGCACTTTTATACAGTCAAGCTACAAGCCCTTTTGTTACACCTTATCTATTTTCACTCACAGTTATAATAAGGATGGACAAATTCAAGACAGTGTACTAGCTAATAGTATTGTGTGCATATATAACATATTTGAAATACCTATTAATGAATAGAAATACCTCATTTATGCCGATATGAACAGCTTTCTCCTCTACTGAATCCAAGTCCTTGATGTTAAACTTGTTGAACAAATTCATGTTAGCGACTGTAGACGTAGGCATCGGTGACACAGCAAGGTCATCCATCACCATGTACGTCGCAGGTGCCTTTACGAATCCTCCATTTGCATTCACTAATGGCTTCAAAGCATAGGGATTCTCCACAAAGCACGTTGGACCGCAACAAAATTTACAAACATCAGAACGAGTATAAAAAGTGTCATGCTTGCAACGCGTACACTTGTAGAGATCAACAGTTGGGTAAGGCGTGGCAGGGGATGCAAAATGCTTCAGAAGGCAGTATGGGACTTGAGGGGAGAAGCGTGGAAGCAATGATCTAGGTTGTAAGACGATATTCTTAACCTGATTAGACTGTAAGTAGTCATTATTGAGATCTGAGATGCTTTTGTAAAGCTGAGACAAACCGCCTATCATGTCTCGTTTCTCTAAGAGTCTCATGACAGTGCCGACAGGTAAAACCAACAGACTAAATAAAAAATCCACGAATTCCTTACTAGCTTCTGCAAACAGCAATCGTTGATCCTTTCTGTGGATTAAAAGTTTCAAAGTTACCTTCGAATCAGCCATTGATATGTTAACCTTTGAATCAGCCATTGAAGTACTGTATAACTTATCCAAATAAATAAATATAAACTTTAAACAACTGTCAATTATAAAAAGATTAAATATGCCACATATCTATCTATGACCACAATATGTAATAACAATAATAAGTTATACTATTAAAGTCATATAGCTTTAGATTTAAGTTGTATATATGTTTGACTTATATATGTATTACGTAGGGGTGTTGTTCAGGACTTCAGGTTGGTCGAGTTTCAGGTAGTTCGGGTTGGGTATGGGTTGGAATGGTAATGGACTTTGAACTGTAATGGGCCATTTAATAAAACAAGATTCATGCTAATTAGTTGCTAACTGATCAATATACAGTATTACCATTTTACATAACACAACACAATCATGATATGATAAATTATAACATCTAAGATATACAGGGCGGGGCCACTTCCTATGAGAAGTAAACGAAAAGGACATGAAACACACATAAAGTTAAACAAGCATACATGAATACATAGTTGGAAGTCTTAGATTTACTCATTGATTACATATATGAGTTCATGTCCGTTCGTTTAATTAAATGAACAAGATATTTTGTTCATGTTCATTTAATTTAAGTGAATCAACAGGTAGGTAGTATACATGCGGTTAATGATTATCCAAACAATCTAAAACAAAATCACTAAGTTTCCTGTTTAAACTTTATTTGTGAATTTGCAATCAGTAACCAGAAACCTAAAAGTGATACAAAAGTAAAACCAAAGGTGAACACGTATCAAGTCTTCTAGATAGTGCTGTAAACGAACCAAACGTTCAACAAACAGTTCGTGAACCGTTCGGCAGGAAGTTCGTTTAATATATGAACAAACATGAACAATAAATTTCGTCCGATTAGTTAAAGAAACGAACGTGAACAGAGCCCCGTTCGTTCATGTTCATTTGTATATGTTGTTCATGAAAGTTTTTTTGTTTTGTACATTGAATATTCTTTAGTTTTTTGTTCCCATTTCCTTTCTTATTATTCACACTGATAAATGCATCGATCGCAACAAGGCCTTATTCGTGTTCGTTCGGTTCGTTCCCTACTTCTAGGGTTTGATGTTAGCAAAATTCAGTTGATACTAATTAAATTAAATTAATTAGAAATGGATTTGTATACTCAATTGCAAGTTTTATTATAACAAAACCGTAGGAATAAGTTAATAAAGTTAATAAGATGAAAGCCGCTCACCAGCTAGCCTCAATTGCTAACGACAGAAGACGCCGGAGAAGGTGGTGGTAGTAACGGCGGCTCCGCGACGGAGTTCTGGTGTGGGGTTTGAAGGATGATTTAGGGCATTTAATAATCAGCGAGGAATTCGCAGCGGGAGTCTCTGCTTAATTGAATTTTTAATATTAAAAAGAAAAAAAAACAAAATGATGGGATGGCTCGCGAATTGATGAATTTAGTGGGCGTGACCGACAAGAGTTGAAGGGTTGAGTCTAGTCAGCGCCACGTGACACAACATGATTGGAAGAATTCAGAGGCTGACTATAATGACAATACATTGTCTGATAGAAGCTGATTCGAGATGACTAATCTCCCAAGATAGTAACCCTTTGAGCTAGTGAGACTCCAAAGAAATAATAGAGAAAATGAGACATTTTTTATCAATTTTCTTCCTCTTTTCATTCATCAAAAGGGTGTTTAAATACAATTCATGCATGCTAAAATAAAGGGAAACATGGGATGGATGTAAACTACCAATTATACGTGGGAAGATGGAAACATTAATAAACAATGCAAGTATGCAACTAACTAAATTGAACGTGGGAATTGGGACATGAGTGAAGATATGGCTACGTGATACGTATCATTGTCTTAGTACGTCTTCCACCGACTCCCACGCATCTTCCAACCCAAAGACACTCTGACATGAAACTCGATTCGATCCAAATAAATTCCGACCGCAAAATTTGTTCCCGCCGAAAACCCGTTTTAACAAATTTCCACATTTCAAAGATTTTCTAAACATTCCTTGAATATGTAAAAGGATTGTGAATTCTATTGATCAAAGATCATAAGGATGAAATTTAAATTCTAGTTCCTATGAAATCCCGAAATTCCTTGCCAACCAAATAAGCCCTTAGGGCGCGTTCGTTTCACAGAATTCATGGGAATTCAAAGGAATTGGAATTAAAATCCCATGACATGGCGTGTTCGTTTTGTTGGAATTGGAATCTTAATTCCATTTTTGTGTGTTCGGTTGACAAGGAATTGGAATTCAATTCCTTCAAATTCCTTTAAACAAAGGGATTTTAAATCCTTCCATCATGTGAAGGAATTCAAGTAAATTTGATGGAATCTTCAATCAGGCGACTAACAAGGTCGCGTTCGGGTCGACATTTCGGGTGTGTTCACATTCAGGTCGACGCTCCGAGTCGGGTCGCGTTTGGGTAAACGCCCCGGGTCAGCTCGCATTCGGTTCGGCGCCCCGTGTCAGTTTGTGTTCGGTTTGACGCCAGGGTCAGTTCGGCTCAACCCGACCTGGTCCGCCGACACCTGAAACGAACTTGAACCAAACAGAAACCGAAAATAACGAACCAAAAAAACGAAACGGGCCGAAACCCAAAAAACTGAACAAAATAAGCAAAAAAAAAACAAACTTGAACCAAACCAAAACCGAAAAAAACAACATAAACGAACCAAAAAAACCGAAACGAACCGAAACCCAAGAAACTGAACAAGATAAGCAAAAAAAATGAACTTGAACCAAACACAAAACGAAAAAACTGAACAAAATAAGCAAAAAAAAAGTGCTTGAACCAAACAGAAATTGAAAAAAAAAACGACTTAAACGAACCAAAAAAACCGAAGCGGGCCGAAACCCAAAAATCTGAAAAAAAAAACAAACTCGAAGAAAACAGAAAACGAAAAACAACCTAAACGAACCAAAAAAATTGAAACCGAGCTAGAACAAAACCCAATAAACTAACCAATTGAAGCAAAAAAACAAAATGAACCGGAATGAAACTGAAAAAAATAACGAAACAAAAAAAACGAAAGCGGATCGGGTCGGGTGGAAGCGGTTCGGATCATCAGCGGGTCGGATCTTCCAAAAACGTTGTGGGTCGTCGGTTGAGTGGGTCGAAGTGATTGCCTCCGATTCATTGGCCAACCAAACACGTTAGATGGAATTGGGAAATTCCATTCCTGTGGGAATGTTTAAATTCCAATTCCAATTCCAATTCCTTTAAATTCCAATTCCTATGCAAATTCCAATTCCAATTCCGTTCCATTCCGTGTGAAACGAACGCGCCCTTAGGCTTTTTATATTTTTATTTTTATTTTCTTTTAATTTTTTTGGCAATCAAATCAATGAAAACCAGGGATGAGCAAATGGTATTAAGTATAGATAAAGAAACATGCGCCATTAGTACCGAAACAAGCATCATTGGTATCGATTTGGTATCAATGATTTCATGTTTCAGGATCAGTATGGTACCAATATCTATCGAACTTTTGTCTATCGTACCGTACTGGTACCAAATCAAGCATTACCAGTTTGGGTGCCAAGTTTTTCAGAAAATCAGGATCAGGAAATTTGGGGTCCGTGACGGTGTTGGTATGGTACCTAGCTCATCCCTAATGAAAACAACAATTAATATATGAACACAACAAGCTTGAAAAATTCTAATGGTTACGATACAATTTAGTAATCAAGCATGAAACCGATAAAAAAAAATACATTAAAAAAAGAAGTAATCTCATATTCATCAATACCTAATATAATTAGGGGTATCGTTTTTATCTACAACCCGAATAACTATTAATAGGAACCTGCAAGTACCCATACTCATGAAATCCGAACCCGAATCTAACAAACCCGAGTACAACCCGAACTAATACGAGTCGAGTATCAAGTACTTTTTAATGGGTTTGAGGTAAACCCAAATAATCCGTTTAACCAAGTCTTATATTGAATTATTATATATCCTACCTTAGCATATTCAATGAACCGTTGCCTATCCAAATTATATGTCGTGATAGGTAAAAATTGTAAATATAAAAAAAGAAATTATGTTAGTTTTTAAATATCACATGGGTCATGGAGAAAATTTTCATATTACATCATGCTCAATTTACCTTATATATGAAAAGGAAATAGGTCAAATACAAGAAACCTGATTAACCCGTAATCAAGAATCAATCGTTAAAAAAAACGTATAATTTATTGCTCCTTAACGCCTTCAGGTTGCAACTTGTGCTACAACTCAAGAGTCAAGAGCTAATTCCAACTTAAAATTGGTCCACATTACTCAAAAGTGAGACTTTCAAGAAGAAATGGACCAGTAGCAAGATGAAGCGAACACCACGAGGGGTGGGTTTTTTAACCACACCAGAATACCGAACCCAAGACCCATTTAAGCCACACCCGAAAGACCTAGCTATTTTAACTTTTAAGCACTTAGCCCGTACTTGAGCTCAGTCGATTGGATTAATATCAACACAACTCTTTGATATTAATGTTAATATCAAACGATTACCCCTAATCTGCGACAATCATCATATAATTTATAATAGTTTTTTTTTTCCTTAGAACAATAGCATAATTCATAAACAACTAATCAAAAGATTCTTTCATTAGCTTGATTCGGACCACTTATAACAACAAATTTGGATTAGTTTATCAATTATAACATCATATGAATTATTAATGTTACTCAAGGATTATAGATAAAATTAATACCTTGAATCAAACTTGGAATGAACAAACACAGTGGAATCGAACTTGGAATCGAATGCTATGGAAAAGTAACTTTTCGGAATCGAATACGATGATTTGATCAAGAGGTCAGAGGCTGCTGTAATTGAAATATAACATAGATCGAATCAAGTACTCACCATTTGTGAATTACCTTAGTTGGGTTCACCCGATGCTTGGATAACCAAATCGATAACCAACCCAATCTACCGAGCACAAAAGACAAGGAAAATGAAAATTTTCTTGTTGAACTCATTATACCATGTTGTCTAGCATTAGAATAAATAATGGCTTTCATACATAATGCAGGATTGTATCAAAACAGAAAGCCAACACACATTCCTTCCATATGCAACGCAATTTACAAGTAGACATATTTCATCTACATGTGTTATAACATCATAAATAACAAAACAAGCTAGATTCATGGAGAGTTTCGTTTGGGGTAGATAGATATTATAGTTCCTCAAAATTTGAAATTAAACCTAGGATAACTAAAACTCAGTTTCTGAAACATGTGATGATTAAAGGACATACCAAATATAAGAGATATATATTATGAAACCACATCATCTTGACAATTGAAGTTCACCTTGTATTGCATAACTAGAGCACCAAAAGTGTTTCCATGCGCTACTGGTTCATGCCTTGCATGTTGCTGCAAAAGACTTCTATTCGAAGTCCACCACTTCCCAAATGTGGCCTTTACCTTCGTCATAAACCGTAAATTCTGGCTGATCAAGCAGAAGTAATGTTTCCTTATAGGAAAACACTTGATATGGACCTACTCTATCAAATCCAAACTTGCTAATGCATTTTGAGCTGGGTTCATAAACAACAAGCGGTCCTGAAGTTTCCCATGGGTCTTCACGATTATAC
This sequence comes from Bidens hawaiensis, assembly GCF_021521415.1. NCBI lineage: Eukaryota > Viridiplantae > Streptophyta > Magnoliopsida > Asterales > Asteraceae > Bidens > Bidens hawaiensis. The sequence goes on along the minus strand of NW_027505099.1, from coordinate 123,294 downwards.
ATATATTCTGGCACTTCATACACTCCTCCTAAATCCCATTACGCCAGATATTGTTTCACCCTCTGTGCAACTAGTGAATACCCTTGTAAACGAATTTGGTACACCATCCTCCATCCTCCAAACAACATAAACCCAATCACTCTCACTCTCATTGGGTTCAACGCCAAACACAACAAGAGACTCCCTTATATTAGAGATGTACGTGCTATTGTATACTAAATTATCTGGGAGGTTTATTTCTCTAAATTTTTCACTTGTCATATCAAATGAAATGATGAGATTGTAAGACTCGAATTGATCACCATCTGCTATAACACTCCTATCTGTAGCAAGCCAATAAAAAACCCCATCCATGTCATGTCCACAATCGAGTTCAATTGATTTACGAGGAAGATTGTTGTATAAACTTCTCCAAGCCCTTGTGCTTAACGTAAAAACCTCAACTTGATAAGGGATGCAAGTTACACTTTCCATATCCTCCCAATTCTTAATCTGTGTAATCTTGACAATCTTAGGATCATTAGTCTCACGACACACCCCAAAACCTAGAACGGTTGCACACATCTCTTCTTTGTCGTATGCCTCATTAGGCACAACAACAGCCACAGCTTTTCTAATGGAAATATTCCAAACAACAGCCACTTTTGTTCTCTCATCACCCTCACGATAAATACCATACTCACACACCAAGCCATGAGAGATGCCGATTATGACAGGACATATAAGCATGCTAACTAATAATGGGGGTTGAGTATGTTCAACCTGCTCATTGGGGAAGGTAGCATCATCAAGAATTGAATAATATGATGGCTCATGCATGTAATAATCACACTTCACAAGTAGATGATGTTGCAGCTGTGTGTTCTTGGCGTTATAATCATTAATGAAACGAGAGCTATCGATGAGAGACTTCCATGCTTTGGATACCAATCGGAATTGAATCACTGATTTGAAAGACAGCCTTTTGATGATATCCTCTTGGATTTCAATAGGCAAGTTGCCTGACATGTTAATTCTAGGGTTTTTTTGAGGGTGTGGAAGTGGTGATTTCTGCACCGTATTGTAACATGAAATTTAGGTTAAGTACTGAAACTCGGACCGTGTTATTGGGCTGTGTTAAATGATAAAGCTTTATTACTTTTTCGGTTTATAAATACTAAGGTTGCACCAAACATTAACCCATATTATAGTTTGTAGGTTTCATATATAAGTACTAAGGTTGCACCAAACATTAACCCATATTATAGTTTGTAGGTTTTATATTTATCATGTTTAATAATATTTTTTAACGAGTTGTAATCTACTCGCAAGGGGTGGACCTAAGTGGCTTTTATGGGGTCGTCCTTACGTCATGAATTTTCTTTGTTTTTTAATATATAAACGATCTTATCTTGACCTGAATTCAAGGTTTTCTCGATACACATATGTAAAGTTTAGGTGAAGAGAGAAAATGGAAAAGAAAAACAAACGGAAGTTTTTCTAGTAAAGAAAATTGTCCGGTTTATTTTAGAAGAAAGAAGAGAATGAAAAGAAGATGATGTTTTTTATTAAATAATTTAATTCTTGTGCCACCGATACTCTTCATTAAGTAAACTCCTACCGGTCCCGATCGCACCGCGAACCGCCAAATCCGGCAGGGTTTTTAGAAAACAATTAAGTGTTGTGAACCAAATCAGAATGCCTACAGGTTCCCAAGCAAACCGAACCAGATCGGAATGCCTACCGGTTCCCGGTCGAACCGGCCGGTCCGGTCCGGGTTTCAAAACATTGGTTTTGCCTAGTTCTCATCCTCCACAGACCCTATGATAGCTTTCGTGTTATTTGTGGGATATATTGGGTATAGTCATCATTGTTGTTGTCAATTTTTAAGTTCCAACACAACTCAACGTGCTATGCTTTCGATCATGTTCGAATCTATATAGCATTTATGAACTCAGAGTTTCTACGTTGTCTCATATTCCTATAGTTGCATCTCAAGGAATTAATGTAGTTTAGTACATTAAAGATGGTTTAAATAAGATTTGGTTAGTTTTCATAGCTCGTGGAAACTTCAGGGGGTAAACGAGTAAAGACTGAAACTTGGTTGTTGAGAACATGGGTGTTCGTTATAAAGCTTCTAGTGTTTCTATGGCTTGTCATTAATTCTCGTTCTTTAATACTTTGTTTTTGTAGTTGATCAGTTCCTTGTAATAATTTCTTGTTCGTGTATCAAAACCCTAATACAATTTCTGTTTTCGATTTGAATCTGGCGCGTTCTAGCTCGATCGATAAATGAAAGTCAAAATGCATAAACGAAAGTCAAAACCCATAAAGGAGGTCGAAACGCATAAACGAAGGTCAAAACGCATAAACGGACGTCCAAATCCATAAACGGATGTCAAAACGCATAAACGGAGGTCAAAACACATAAACTGTGGTCAAAACACATAAACGGAGGTCAAAACGCATAAACAAAGGTCAAAACGCATAAAGGAGGTGAAACACATAAACGAACGTCAATCGCATAGACGTTAGAAAGCATAAAGGAGGTCAAAATGCTTTAATGAAGGTCAAACCCCATAAAGGAGTTTAAAACACATAAACGTAGGTCAAAACGAATAAAGGAGATTAAAACAAATAAACGGACGTCAACACGCATAAACGAAGGTCGAAACGCATAAACAAAGATTAAACAACAACATAGCATAAGTTTAAGTTTAAATATGTTAGAGTAGCACCATGACATGCTATTATGTATCATATGCATCAATTATGCATATTATGAGAACTGAATGCTCATTAAATGCATCACGTGTTGGTCATTATATTTTTTCGTCGAATCCATAAGGAATAAATGGAAAATGGTTATTAAGTTTAATGTTTTTTTAATTAATAATACTAGGGTGGACAAATGATGTCAAGCACATTTTATAATGATTTGGTTGTAAACAATTTGAGAAAAGTAACCAAACTCCATATTAATCCCATTTGGAAAACTCGTTTGATTACACCTATAATCAAAAGACTATATATTTGATTTTACTGATTGACAAAAATTAATCTGAACCATTGGTTTGGATGAATAATACAACCTAATTGATTACCAGTTTTAAGGTTTAGTAAATGTAAGTGATTTAATAACTAAAGATAAACTGGTCAATGACTCTAAGAACTTAATCCTAAAAGTTGATGAACAAATCAATAAACTGATAAAATCCCAAATCATTCAATTACGAAAAACTGTTGAATGCATAAAAAACATAAAAGGCTAATCAACCGAATGATTGATCATCTCCCTGGTTCTAATGTAAAGATTCAAATATAAAAAGTCTTGATTACAAACACAACCCTACTCCTGGAGATGGTCACATAAGATTTAGCCTAGCATAAGCATATTGGAAATCTTGATTCTTGGTTGAGATGATGAGAACATGAATGGTGATTGGTAGGTGTTAGATTGGTGTATGGCGGCCCCAAAATCGCCCAAAGATGATAGGGTATGAAGAATAATCGTTCTAGGGTTTTAACCGACTTAAATATGGAAGAAATCATTCAAAACCGCATTTTCTCATCAGCCAGACTGTTCCTATTCTCCGCTTTACGTCACTGACTCCACCTTAAGCTATGGTGGCTACACTACCAACATATTATTTTCTTCATAAAATCTTCATTCCAACTCTGTTTTCTTCCCCGTTTGCGACCACGTCTTCGTATTTCAGTTATCTATCATATCATATATCATTACTTTCATTTAGACTCCATACTAAATGCTGCAGCTAGTTTCTTTAAGCTCCGATCACCTACAATCCTAAAACCAATCAAATTACTCGTGTTTGATACATATAAACAAGTAAAACACACGATATTAAACACTATAAACACGTTCTTTTACCCACACATCATTGGTCATTGTATTTTGTCAATAGTTTGTCAATTTTGATAGTTGTTAAACAAGAAAAAAAAAACTTTAAGGAAAGTTAAATATATATTTTTTTAATCTGAAATCCACAAATTAAGGAACAAATATATTATTAGACTATGATTGTCTGCTTAGTTTACAAGTTTTTTTTAATTAAACAATAAATCAATTAGACTTCACGAAAAGTTAAATATATATATTTATTTTTTTTAATTTAAATGATAATTGAATGGATGTGTACATTGTTTCTCTTGGTATTAGAAATGTTACACACACTGAAAAAGTTTTGGCGGAAGCATACATGTACTTTGATTAAAATTATGTGCTAAATTTTTATTTAGAGTTATATGTTACACGACATCGATATTTACAATTGTACATGAGAAATTAATCTTTGTTAATATTTTTTAATCAGGGTACTAAAAAAGAAGGGAGATTTCTTTGTCGTGAATTCAGCCTTATAGAGAGTCCAACTTTCAAGTAGTGTAAGTACTTTCAAAATAAATGCCAAAGTTTACAACTCATTTTAAGTTTGCTTCAAGCCAAAGAAAAAATAATGGACATATTTTGAATTTTAAAAAATGCATCATGTTGATGTTTTGAAATCAAAATGTGACCTTTTAAAGTCAAAAGTTAGATTTTTTAATTTAAAGGCAGATTTTTTTCAAGATGGTAATTTACTATGTATGTATTTTTCCCGATTTTGACATTCGTTAAAAATAATTCGAATTTGTAGCAGCCAAGCAGATCCAAGAGATTCACAATACAAGGTTGATTATTCGTTTCAAAGTTCATATTGTTTGGATAAAGGAGGCGAATATTGTAGATTATCTTATTACTTGTAATTGGACCATATTGTCATTTTGTATTATTATATTAAATATAAATATGTATCGGTATATTGTTAGTTTAAATACTAGCCAGAATTATGGATTTGAAGCTTTGACCTATGTTTGAAAATATTATCTTCTTTTACAAATTCTTATGTAATTGTTTTATATTTTCAATCGTATTTAACACGGGATCTAACCTAGTTATACGTATGAAAGCATATAACTAAGTATATATGATATTTTATGTCATCTCTTCTTATTTCATTTCATGTAATAAACACATCATGTCTAGTATTTCTATTTTTGTCATCTAAATAAGAGCACCATCAACGCTTCATGTTCACAAACCTTCATATTATTGCCATACCGCCATAACATATATCAAACTTTTTAAAAAAACTTCATTTTCTTTCAAAACATCAAACCTCCACAAATTCCATTAGAAATATTACATAGTATATATGTGTAGGTGAGTGGGGTGGCCCACCTCTTCATCGGCCATAAAGTATGCATAACTAGACTTGTTTACCGGACATGGGCGCATAACGCTGAAGTTCCCTTATCTTCGTCCATCCCTTGTCACATGTATCCGAACCTTACCCACCATGTTATGGGTACTCGAAGACACTTAGTCAATTTAATTCAATTGTGTGTGAGTGTATGAGATATAAGATAAAGAGATGGACAACACAAAATTGTGATCAAGATTACTCACGTTGTTACTTGGGGTATTATTTTTTTTTAATCTCACTCTTGTCGACTTTGTAAATTCTGTTTGGAAATATTAACAAAGCTATAAATCTTTGTTTTTAGGGAAAATACCAAAATATATTGTGTTGACAAAATTTTATGATTGTTCCTTTTTATTCCAATAATAAATAGCCACGGCTAAGGCAATTAAGTCTTAGCCGACACTTTAGGACACTAAAATTCATAAAAAGTCAACAAGACCCCATTTGAAAAAATCGAGAAATGACATGTTTTAGGATCAAGCTAGCCTAAGTTAGCCCATAACTATGGTTCTTAGCTAGCTTGATTCACCTCTCTTTTAGTCAACTCCAACCCGGCTCGATGACTAAAAGTGATTTTAGTCAACTCTCTCTCTCTTGCCTCTTATCTGACAAGATTTAGCCGTCATAATTAATTTTTTTTATCAACCAAAATGTTTTTACCTTCCACCCTTTTAATTTTTTTACGCTGCTAGTTTTTGTAAGGGTGGAAGATAAAAATATTAAATTCGCAAGGTAAAAAAATTAATATGACATGTAAAACATCCTGGCTAAGAGAAGAAAAGGAGCCAGCTAAAAAACTTTAACTTCGGTAGGTAAAGAAAATTAATTATATTGACAGCTATGCCTATGGTAGGTAAAGAAAATTAATTATATTGACAGCTAAAAGGAAATGAGCCAACTATATAACTTTCAACCTACGGGGTGGGTTGGAGCACACCAAGAGGGAATGGAATGGAGCTTGCTAAGAGAATAGAACACATATGTCGAAGATGGCCAAACGCCAAATATTAGACAAGTCAAGTCGGCTTCTCAAAATTTAGCATACATCTTCACCAAAGTTTTATGCTTGGTTCTGATACGTGTGTCATCTCCTGGTTGGCTTAAAGGGGTTCCTACTGACCTTTTATGATGGCCCGCTAACCTTTTACGAATTTCAATACCAAAAAAGGGTCGGCTAAAACTTAGCCAACCCTTTTAACGTTGTTATTTCTTACTAGATATAAAAATGAATTATAATAAAGTTGTAGGCTAAATGAAGATTTTTTTAGAAAATTTTTTTTGTCAACCTATTCTATTTATGTACTTTTCCCTTAATTTTATTTTTAACATTGTATTTGAACGCATACCAAATTGATTAATAGTTCTCTAAAGGTGTTCTAGAAAATGTTTTGTTACACATTAATATATGCAGCCGAAATTATGATATTTGATATTAACATCAAATTCATTGGTTTTGTTAGTTCGATTGTACGTAACTGGGTTACGAGCAGAATGAAGAACATAAATAAGCAAATTATAATGATATGATGGTATATTAATAAAAGTGAGTTCGATCGTAATAAAGGTGGTCATCTAATAAAGTTGACATTTGTTCATCACAAAGGCATATATAAACTCACGACAAATTTTTGATTCAGATAAAAACAAACTCATATTCATGACCAAAGTTGAGATTTAATTAAAAAAAACATTGATGACAAAGATATTTTTGTCTCATAACAACCAAAACTCATAAGATCGACATGGTTTTAAACAAGTTCACAACCATGATCATGCACTTAACATTCAGATTTACACCTTTTTTAGGATTCTCATTTATAACAGCGACACCACGAAGAAAGACATCTGTCAGCACTGTCTTAGAACTCAATGAATGCTTCAATATTTCCAAGCCCTACATCATTTAAAGACGGGTTCAAACACTTAGGAAAAAGCTATAATCTAGAATAACAATATTTTGTTAAGATTGAGTAATTAAGAGAGAGATGTGTTTTAATAAATCGTCCCTCAACACATTTGGGGTTTATTTAAAGATATCAATAGATAATTAAACTTTTCCTTTATGTACTACTAGTTTGAGGCCCGTGTATTACACGGGTAATTGTGGAAAATTTTGTACATTAAGTGAAATATAATTAACAAAATGATCATATATTTTATACAGTTACAATTTACATTAAAATTACAGAAATTACATAAATAAGATTACACAAATATGTTACAAATAAGTAAAACAGTTCCTGGTTGGTATATATTGTTTATCACAAATCAAATCTTTAGTACATGCATGCTTATAACTTTTGATAAGGTAACATACAAGTAAGTTTATAACTCTTGATATAGCCACGTATAATTGTCCGTGTGATAAATAAGATTCTTTAAATACATATCAACCTTAGATAAATGATAATATATCCATGAAACTAACAAAAAAAATATTCTTACAAATAAAATATCATGCTTGTTAATCAATTAATATATATAATGTCATTTGAGATCATGTACTCATGTTTATCCAAAACATGATTATCCAAAAAAACCGGATTACCTTAACTTTGATGATATAGTCATTCTTATAATTTTTAGAATTTGAAATTGATTGATCATGATAAATTGGGTGTCATTAATATTCTATGTATGACAAATATTTACTTGATTTTATACTTTACAATTAACAATTGTATAATTAAGCAACATATAAAATCGGAAATTAAAATGTAACAAAATGATTTTTTTCATTTCATATTAATGGAAAATGACAAAGACATATTAACCTTAAAGTCATGATCAAACAAAAGTGATTATTCTGAGTTAGTAGAATAATATAATATTTAAAGTTGCATGAAGGTAGTGATTCCTATTTATAATAGTTGAAAGTATTGGATAAGAAATGTTTAAATTTTGAATACTAATCCCCTGTCATTTGTTAATATTATGGGAGTTGTTGAAATATTTAATTAATCGATATATATATTTTAAAAACTTATAGGAAAAAAAAGCAAAGATTTCGGATTTGTTGGAAGCATGGTAAATAACTTTTAACCGGATTAACTATTTTTTATAAATTAATGTGAAAATATATGTTCTGAAGCATTTTGTCTTAATTATAAAAGAAAATATTGAAAACTAAATATTGATTTCTTATTGCTAAAACTCTTTATACTATAAAAAAATCATATAAATAAATAACTTATACTTCATATAGTAAATCGGTATACATATAGATTATAAATATATAATTCAACTTCAATAATTTAATGCTAAACACCAAGATATATAATAGGTAGTCTCTATGTTTGCAATACCTATACAAAGCGTTTGGAGAAAATTAAGAAAATACACATTTTCCCGAGTTTAAATGCATATGAGAAAATTTTAAATGCAAATTTGAAACCAATCTTATATAAAAAATTATGCATTGTTGCTCGAATCCCAGTTTAAAAAACAATTTGTAGTTTACCATACAAATCCAAATTCTTCGACAATAATGCACCTTTATTTGCTTTAATTTGCAATCACCTGTGACTTTAAAATTATATTCTAACAAAACGTCAATTTTAATATTTTCTTATTTCACCATTAATGTTAATGAATGAATCGATTAGGATTTACATTAATAAAAACAAACTTAAATTCATATATTGACATAACTTAAAAGATAGGGATCATTTATTAAAATAAGTGAAAAAAATATGAGGAAAACTATGAGGATGACAAATGACAAAAATAAGTAGTCTTTTATTAGAATAGATAGATATATATCTCAATTTTCACCACGTGTAATTGATAAAAGTACTTTCAACCCTAAATCCGAATTGTCATTCGAGCAACACATAATAAACATTACAAAACACTCAAGCAAGGAAAACTTATTCTAAATGGGCCGTTCATGCTTGAGAACAATCTCATATACGTTATACGTTATGAGTGTACTAATAAAAGTACTTTTATACGTTAAAACAAGGATGGACAAATTCAAGAACTGGAGACTAATTAACAACATCAAATTAAAAGAGTGTACTAATCATGTGTGCATAATATATACTTAAAACCATGGTCGTCAAACTCGCTAGGCTTTAGTCAAGCGGTGGGAAATGGACTAGCAATCAATAAAAATTAATAGGTGTTAATCGAACTGATATTATTATACGTAATTTTTCAAAATTATATATATTGTGTTCACATATATAGTATAGTTCTAACATAAAATATTAAACGTAAATATAAACCAAGGTTAAATTGCCTTCGAAAAATCAAAACTTTTAAAAAAGTTTAAAAAAAAGAATCCGATTTGGTTAAATTTTTGGGCCGACTACGATATGTGACTGATTAGCTAAGAATTCATCGGCCTAGGGTTGGTGGGGGGGCTAACAATTAATCCCCGTCTAGACGTAATTTTTACAACACCGCTTGAAACAATAACAAAATAGAAATACCTCATTCGGGCCTATACGAACAATTCTCTCCTCTACCGAATCCAAATCCTTGATGTTGAACTTATTGAACAAATTCATGCTAGCGACTGTAGACGCAGGCATAGGTGACACAACAAGATCATCCGTCACCATGTACGTCACCGGTCCCTTCACGAATCCTCCTCCATTTGCATTCACTATAGGCTTCAAATCATAGGGATTCTTAGTAGCGCTTATTTCAGTCCTACAGTATGCACATTTACCGTTACTGGAGGCGGTGGCACGAACATACATAGTTCCTCCATTGCAACCGTTTATACAAGTATAGACAACGGGTGGGTACGTCGATTCTGATTCAAATGCTTCATTAGGCAATGGGAGTTTATCAGAAAACAATGGAAGCATGGATTTAGGCTTCAAGAGGACATCCTTAATATCATTAGAATGTAAGTAGTCAATGTTGAGATCTGTAATGCTTTTGTAAACCTTGGACAAACCACCTATGGTTTCTCGTTTGTCTAGGATTCCCATCACAGTGCCGACAGGTAAAACCATGAGACTAAATAGAAAGTCAACGAACTCCTTACTGTCTTCTGCAAACAACAAATGTTCGTCCTTTTTGTCGATTAAGAGTTTCAAAGTTAAAGTCACCTTCGAGTCACAGCCATTGGTGTGTTTCGAAACATGATGTATGTATGAAACCCTATAGATGAGTGAATAAGATGATCAATGAGATGAAAATTGTGAGATTTGTATGAATAAACTTATGTTGAATATATATATCCACTAGATTTTTTAAAATTTGAAAAGATTCTTTTGATTTGAATAAATCTGCCCCATATTTAGAACTACGCACAAGATATAATTAATAACAATAATAATAAGTTACCAGGTTAGTAACCCGTGATAAAGTATATAACATCAATAAAAAAGATGTTTATATATATACGTGGTATAATTTAGGAAAGTATAAAAATTTATCATATATGAAATTAAATATTACATTATATATAAATTTAAAAAAGATTAAATATAAAAATTATTCATAAACCTTCAAATATCTCATTGTACATAACATATGTGGTTTTACCATATTAATTATTCAAGGTACGAAAGGATAACTTTAATGTTTTAAAATGGTAAAATAAATCAGGAGTCAAGCCAAGTTTAACTAAATTTTCAAATAAGACAAATTCTGGGTATTTAGATGTACACACACTCGAAAAGTGACTTTTACACACACTCGATAAATTAATACTCGATTATTTAATAAACTTTCTAAGATAATATTTTTTGCCGGTCCCGACTCGGGGATAGGGTGCTAAATTAATAATTCGCTAAAATTATAAGATAATACATTTTTGATAATTTCTTTAGACTCCATATAAAATATAAATTAATAATTCCTTGTATATAGCATATTACATGAATGATTTATGAATGTTTCTTGAAAAATGACTCAATTGTCTTTTGTTTTTTGTTGAAATCAATTTCCCCGTGATACATTGAACACAAGAAGCATAATAAGGTAGAAGATTGAAGGTTTCTTTCAAATTGGGTCGTTCATTTGATATACATGCATTGTATACAATAATTAAGTGGGAGCTTGAAAGGTGTTTGTAAACTAAGTGTTCTACTATAAATTAATAAAATATTAATTAATATATAAATTAATAATTATTAATTTATCAATTAATTAATAACTTTTTTAATTAATAAATTTTGATGGTCCTAAAAGTGTATTATTTTATAGAGTTTCTACTGTATGTTAGTTGTTTTACGCACATCAAAGGGATCTATATAATAATAATATTTTGAAATAAAGTATTTAAAAAAGCAACTTAAAAGACGTAATAAATAAATAAACATTAAACGTTATTATATTTATGGAAATCACATTAAATGAAAGTTAATGAAAATTTAATTTAGTTATTTTCAAAATAATAATAAATGTAGCAAATTAATTTAATAGATTTAAATTAGGTTTAATTTTGAAAATAGCTTATGTGTCATTCTATGTGGACACTTTAAAAATATGCTATGTGTCCACATTGTTTTGCTTTAATATAGTAGTAAGATATGATGCGACGAGTTAATGTATAAAAATGTTATGGCTACTTAAAATTCCTAAAAGAAGTTGATTTAAGATAGAAATTAAAAAAAACTTATATAAATAAAGAAAAGCTATCATAGATTAGCAAAGTAACACGAAACCTCTTGAAGATGCCATAAACTCTCGTTCAAGATTTACGTCATACCAAGCTAAGGCAATGCTAAAGCTATAGGCTAGGTGCAACTAAGGTTTCAATGCAAAGTTGGTAACACTAAGATTTCAAGGCAAACTAAGGTGCAACTAAGGTCTAAAGACAAATACACAACTAAAAAAGCACTACGCTAAAAGTCAATAACTTTTATCCTACGTTTTAGAACTCATATCCTTGGACATCTTCTCTCTCTCCAACTACCACTATTACGATTTATATTGTTCTGTCTAAGGCCGAGTGCTATAAGTGTTAGCCCCACTACACATTATCACCTTTTAGTCATTTACATGCCAAACCGCTACGCCTATTGAAAAGGAGGGCCCCAAAGGCTCATCAACCCCTTTGGACGCCAGTGCAATGGCGAGATGGAGGAACATAGAGAGGTGAGCCACATGTTTTCCAACCAATCACATTAACCCATCTATTTTTTTATATTATAAAAACGATAAATAATAATTGTGTTAACTAAATTATTACGTGTGTTTAATTATTAATGACTTAGTTAATGCCCCTACGACAGTGACGTGGCGGTTATTAACACCCCATCCAAAACGCTTGGTCTAAAGCCGTCATTTGTTTCTCTTCAAATGACCAAACCATCTCAACCTCCATAACTTTACACGGAAAACTTCATTTCTTATCCGATCCAAAGTTATGAATCGGAACCCACCTTCTATCTCTAACTTTTTCTCGTCTTCTTTGACCCTAAGTTTAGTCTATAGAAAGGAGAACTTAAAACAACCACGACTAAAACGAAACATGGGCCAATAAATATGGTCATAAAGTTTTGATTTGAAAATAAAGCAACTAAAAAGACTCCAAATCCTTCAAACATTTGCACCATCACAATGTTTATACTACACCTAGACCGATAACATATTATTTAACAACCTGCAGCCCCAGTTATTAAGCATTCTAAAAACATAGGGAGGCATGACACAACGATAAATTATAGTTTGGGACGAATTCATGCATTATTAACCTTCGGCGCCCATCCAGCAATCACATATTCTTCTTTCACAGATTTGGTTTTCTCAAACGACTCCCTTGAAAAAAGCAACTGCATCGACGAAAAATAAATATTAAAATAACTTAAAATACATGTTATAATTGTAGCAACCAAGGATAATAATGCAAAGTACCTTCATGTAGTTATGAACATGAGTCAGACTTTCGGGAACAGTCCACTTCTTAAAATGACCAAGAGCCACCTTAACGTGGTACAGCTTCGGTGCCAAACTCAAATCCACGGCTGTGATCGTTTCTCCATTAACATAAGGCCCCTAATATGTTATCATACAGATTAGTTAATATTATTCAAAGAGAGCGTAAAAAATTCATTTTGATAAAGCTTACATGACTCTTGAGGTGTTCATCTAATGCCTTCAATTCATCAAGCAAAGCTTGTTCGCTCCCATCATTAGCATCCTTGCTCTTTAGAAATGCCACAAACTTTGGGAAAATCTTTGACCCCCTATAATTTCACAATTAAATATAACGTAACTATCAAATGAAATCAGCAAGTTGGAAATATCTAAACTTCTAATTATGAATCAAATCAAAAGTCATCAATGTATGTATAATTTAGGGGTGTTAAATGGGCCGTGTTTGCAGATCAGCGCCTTGGCGGGTCAAACCGACATCAACATGAACCCGAAAATTCGACAGGAGCCCAATTATGACACAGTTTTCTGGGTTGACATAATAATGTTTAACCCAACATTTTTGTTTATTTTATATTTTTGCACACTGGTACCTGAAATTAAAAATTACAGCCCAACATACAAATACAGATAATATAATTACGTTTAAACTATAAACGTATATTCATATTTCTTTCATTTTTTAAACTTTGGCATAAAACGCCCGATCAGTTATGACGATACATATTTTTTTTACAATTTATAAAAACAAATAAGTTAACTGAACCAACATGCAACCCAAACATGACCCGTTTGGCTTAACTTGTTCACAGGTTTGACCAGAAACTAAACCTGGCCCATTTAAATTGAACTCAGTCTCAAACTCACAGATTTCATGTGAGTTCTGTATCGTGATTTTGTGTTGGCAGCGAAATTACAAATTACAACCGTATATACAAATATATATAATAATCAAGTTTAAACTATAAACGTGTGTTCATTTTTCTTTTATCTTTCAAACTTTGGAATAAAATACATGATCAGTTACAAAATAAAGCATACATGATTTAAAAAAGAAAATCATAAAAATTTAAGAGTCAAACGGGTCAACCCGTGAACAGACATAATAATCCAAACACGACTCGTTCAGCTAAACGTGTTTGTGCCACTGACCTGAAACTGACCCAAGTCCATTTAAACTTAAACTCAGTATCAAACCCCCAAATTTCATGTTAGATCCGTCGTATCATGATTTTGTGTTGGCAGCGAAATTACAAATTACAATCAAAAAATAAAAATATAGATAAAATAATCAAATTTTAAGTTTAAGCATGTGTTCATTTTTCTTTAATCTATCATATTTTGGCATAAAATACACAATCAGTTATTACATAAAACAGATTTTAAAAAATCATAAAAATAGAAGAGCTAAACGGGTCAACCCGTAAACATACATAACAATTCAAACACGACCCGTTTAGCAAACATGTTCGTGTATTTAAACCAAAACTAACCCGGGTCCATTTAAACTTAAACTCAACTCTCAAACACACTAATTTCATATTAGATCTATCTCTATGTCACATTTCCATGTAAAAAATTCATTCCCCTGTATGCATATAGAGACAGAGCATGTGTGTATAGAACTATAGATATGCATATGTATATATATATATATATAAAGACAGAGAGCATACACAGAGGCAAATTCAGGGGGAGTAGTAAGTGAAGGCTCAGGGTACTTGTCTTCAATAATACCCACAATAACATCAGAATCAGAAATCCACTTCTCATCAAACTTAATAGAAGGCACTTTCCCTTCTGGGTTCACTTCAAGAAACCTAAACACACATAAAAATCCAAACTTTAATAAAAAAAAAACCCAAAAAACACATGTAAATTCAAGATTCTTGATCAATAATAATAATAAAAAAAACTCACCATTCTGGTTTGCTGTCCAGATTAATAAGATGGGTTTTGTAAGGAATCTTCTTCTCTTCCAGAGTCAAAAGAATCCTTTGTGAAAATGGACCTGAAATCAAACAAAAGCCCTAAAATTAAAAAATCAAGAAATGCTGAATGTTGATAAAGGTGGAAGCTTTGGTGTATTACAGTCGCCAAGAACCTCAGGGGCACCAGTAGCAGCTTTGACACAGACCTCAATCGCCATTAAAATGAGGGGTTTTGATTTTTTTGATGATTCTTGTAATAGTGAGATTTAAGTAACTGTTGAGATGATCAGCGGCGTAACGGAAGATGGTGACACAGAAAAAGGTATTAATAAAGTGGACTAGTGTCTGTGTGTCTCTGGAATTTAAAGTGGCCCAATTATATTTGTATGATGTTAAGAGTAGGTAATGTTCTAGAGGAAACATGAGTTACGTGTATGTGTTTTTTTTAAAGAGCATATCACTCGTATATGTTCATAATACTCGTATAGGTGATAATCTCTGTCTGTTAATCAGTTTATACGATATTTGCTATATGACTCAGCTCAATACAAGTAGTATTAGGCATACGAGATCTATTTAAATTATACGAGTCGGGTCCTTATTAATGGTATTGGGCCATACAAGATCTACATGTAAGTTATACGAGTCGGGTCTATACTTGTAATATTGGGCTAGAGATCCATTTGAATTTGTTTTTTAAGACATTTCGCATCAGGGTCATCCATGACTTATTTGGAGAAGATTTGTAAGAATGATGGAAAAGTCAAGTATTGTGAAGGCTGAGGTGAAGGCCATCAATCATTAAATATTTTTTCTCATGGATGGTAAAGAATGGTGGTTGGTGGGTCCATAATATTGGTGATGTGGAAATTATGAGGTTGTTTGTGGGAAAAATTAATATGTTATTGTTGTAGGTAAAAAGTGTTTTTGGAAAAATTGATTGGAAAGCTAATGTGACATGATTATATGTTGTTTCTGAAAAAATTGCCTTAAACTGATGCATGCGATCTAAGATATTAAGTCATCCTAGTAGTATGGGTCCATACGAGATCCATTTCACAAACACATTTTTGATGGTCGTCATCATAAAACATCTCTAACTACTACTTTTTTTAATTATTATTATTAAGTTTCAATTTCACACTATAAATACTTCAGTTAACTAAAGACAATGATAATTTAATGAATAAAATGAGTAAACTATTGTCCTACATATATTTGTTTCGTTATAATATTTTATCGTGTCACGTAATTAGAGGGGAAATCTTTTTTCGTGTCAAATAATTTATGAATTTTATATCGTATCAAGTAATTGATGGAATATTGTATCGTGTCAAATAATTTCCGCCACGCGAACCCGTGAAAATATCGGTACGGATCAAATAGTTGCTTTGTTAGTATGAGTCGTATGACTGCATACTACTTGTGTATACAACTCGTATAGTATTACTCGTATACGAGTATGGTCAACGAGAGTTATGAAAAGATGATACGGTGTCAGTGTGCGGAATACAGATACAAATAGTATAGGCTATATGGGTAGTATAAAGAGTGTCTGAAAATTTGAAGAGGGCGTCTTATTAGCAAGACCTTTCATAATTAAATAACCCCTTTTAAAAAATATGCTTCTATCGTTTTTTGTATCGCAAATCAATCAAACATTCAGCTTATTGTTCGACTGAAAGTGCATTTATCGAAAAGATTGATTTTAACTGGTCTTTTATTCAAATTCAAAAAGAAATTTTAATTACTTTAATAATAGAAAAATATTCACAAGAAATTTTATTCGATTAAGTTAATTACATGTAATGGTCCATGTATTTTGAGCAAATAGCAATTCAAAGTAACAACTCGAAGGGTTTAAGGTTTAATTACATTTGCAATTTAAATATTGTAACATGAATGGGGTCTACAACTAACTTCAGTTAACTTTTGACAAATAACCAAAATACCTTTTGACTTTTTGAAAGAAGAAATCTGCATTTTGTCTCCCTGGTTTATATCGTCGCACGATGGGTTAATCCCTGAAAAAGATTTTGCGAACTTTGGGTCACTATGTTTCTCCGGCGGGTCAGTCTATGCTCCAGCCATCAGTTGACCGACAAAAAAAGGTTGAAATGACCATTTTACCCATGAGCTTATAACTAAATCAAAAATTTCTTTCAAATGGTGTAGCGGTCGGGGTTCAAACCCTTGACCTTTGGGTTAACAACAAGCAAAACTTACCGTTTGAACTAAAAAAGTGTTTGTTTATAATTATATTATATGAAATATATATTCTTTATTTTCATTAAAGAGTTTCTCATCCTCATCATCTTCTCCATATATCCATTTTTCCATATCTTTATCCTCATATTCATCATATATATCATCATATCTATATAATCAAAATCATCATATTTTTAAACTTTTCACCCGAAACGAACCGTTTTTTACTAAACTTTTCGTCCGAAAATAACCAAACGAGTCGTTTTTTTAGTAAACTTTTCACCCGAAAACAACCAAACGACCCGATTTTTAGTAAGCTTTATGCCCGAAAACAACCAAACGAGCCGTTTTTTAGTAAACTTTTCGCCCGAAAACAACCAAACGGACCGTTTTTTAGTAAACTTTTCGCCCGAAAACAACCAAACGGGCCGTTTTTTAGTAAACTTTTCGCCCGAAAACAACTAAACGCGCCGGTTTTTAGTAAACTTTTTCGCCCGAAAACAACCAAACGAACCATATTTTAGTAAACTTTTCACATGACAACAATCGAACGAACCATTTTTTAGAAACTTTTCACCCGAAATTAACCAAACGAGTCGTTTTTTTAGTAAACTTTTCACCCGAAAATAACGAAACGCGTCATTTTTTAGTAAACTTTTCGCCCGAGAAAACCAAACGCGCCGTTTTTTAGTATACTTTTCGCCCGAAAACAACCAAACGCGCCGTTTTTTAGTAAACTTTTAGCCCGAAAACAACCAAACGAACCATATTTTAGTAAACTTTTCACATGAAAACAACCGAACGGACCATTTTTAGAAACTTTTCACCCGAAATTAACCAAACGAGTCATTTTTTTAGTACAACGAAACGCGCCGTTTTTTAGTAAAATTTTCACCCGAAAACAATCAAACGCGCCGTTTTTTAGAAAACTTTTTGCCCGAAAACAACCAAACGCGCCGTTTTTTAGTAAACTTTTGCCCGAAAACAACCAAACGAACCATATTTTAGTAAACTTTTCACAAGAAAACAACCGAACGAACCATTTTTTGTAAACTTTTCACCCGAAATGACCCCGAAAACAACCAAAACGACCCGTTTTTTAGTAAACTTTTTACCCGAAAACAACCAAACAAACCATATTTTTATAAACTTTTCACTTGAACCAAACGATGACCGGAAAAACGAGATGGCCGTAATCCATGGCGGCGGGGTGATGGCCAGAAAAACGAGATGATCGGAAAAACATGATGGCCGGAATCCATGGAGACGGGGTGATGGCCGGAAAAACGAGATGGTCGGAAAAACGTGATGGCCGGAATCCATGGCGACGGTTTTGATCGGAATGATTTATGGGTGCGGTGGTTGAATTATTGAAGCGATTGGTGGTGAGATTTGAGAGATTTGAGGGTTTGAGTGATGAAATCTAGAGTTTGAGGAACAAGTATGTTTGAGGTTGATGATGATGATGATGAAGATGAGCTGATGATGAAGATGATGATGATCTGCTGTTGTTGTTAGCTGGTGATGTAGATGAGTATTATTATTATTAATATTATTATATTATTATTAGTACTATTATTATTATATTTATAACTTATTAGAAGAAGATTACTAAAATACCCTTAATATGTTGGTATTATTACTAAAATACCAACAGTCAACTGATGGCAGGAGTCAGAAGAACCCGTCGGAAAAACACAGTGGCGCAAAGTTCGCAAAATCTTTTCAGGGGTTAACCCATCGCGCAACGATATAAAGCAGGGAGGCAAATTGCAGATTTCTCTTTTAAAAAGGATCATCTATGTGATTAAACTAAAATCTAAATCTAAGGACTTTTCATGTGAAATTCAAAATATTATAGAACCAAATGGTCATGTTCTATGTAACTCAAACACATAAAAAAACCATTAATTAATTTCTATGTTTTTTTTAATTTCTCTATTTTTGAATTATGCCTTTTGATCTAATAGTGACACATCAATCTTCCAGGTTGGGAGGGGCTATATTCTAAGCGGTGTTAAATTAACATTGATTATATATCTGGACCGGAGTTTAACCAACCAGATTAGCAAACAGAGCAATCTCTGTCTATAGACTATACACAACAAGAAATTTTCTTAAAGAATAACTTAAAATTTTCACACAACAATTGGTATGCATTTCTGTCATATATATTATTTTTTTTCCCAGTTTAAAGCCATAAAATATACATGGTCAAAAATCCAACTGAAGGGTTGCATCTCAATTTGACAAACTATTTGATATTTACAAAAGGGTGATTCCTTATACACAAAACCGTCGAAAGGAGAAAATGATGAAGAATTGAAGATACTAGAGGTATATATTAAGATATATTCGTGGAATACACATGTGCTTTCTATCGAGCATATGGCAGTGTTATCGTGCATTCATCAACTGATGGAAGAGATTCATGTTCATGGCTATTGTCTCCATTGAAAAAGGCTGGTTGTTTAGGTTCAGGCAATGCTCCCTCACTAACCAGCATCAAAACCACTGACAACATAGTTGGCCTATATTCTGCATTATGCTGCACACATAACAGTGCAACATGTATTGATCTTAGTATTTCAGAGACAACACATGAGGCTTGTAAAGATCCACTTATTAGTTCGATGGACCTTCCTTCTTTATAGAGTCTCCATGCCTACATCAAATCAAAAGACATGTGCAAACATATAAGTTGTTTTGGTCAAACATATTGAGATTTGGTCACACAACTTAACTTACATGACCAAGAAGGTTGTCACTGTGGTCTTCATGAGAGAACTCTCTATTTTTCTTCCCACAAATTATCTCCAACACGAGAACACCAAAACTAAATACATCAGATTTTATAGAGAAACGCCCGTGTACAGCATACTCCGGAGAAATGTGGTTCACTAGACATGGTAAATTTTTTTTACAGATTAGTGTTAAGAGTTTGTTGTCTCATCTTCTTTCTTTTATATATGCAGAAAAGGAATAAAAGTAAAGGTCGATTCTTACTATGTTCCTACCACTTTCTTTGTCTTAGCAGTAGTATCATGTCCTACAAACTTTCTAGCAAGGCCGAAGTCAGATATTTTTGGATTCATGTCTCCATCCAGGAGAATATTCCCTGCCTTTAGATCTCTGTGGATAATCTGAAGTCGGGAATCTTGATGAAGATAGAGAATACCTCGAGCTATCCTACGTATTATATTGAATCGGTGAGGCCAGTTAAGCAACAAACTTCTTGTTTCATCTGCCAAAAAAGCGACTATTAAGTCATGTGTTATTATACAAAGTTTTAAAGTAAGCTACAAGTGAAATCATGGAGCGTGAGCAAACCAAAGAGAAACCAGTCCAAGCTTTTGTTAGTCATATACTCATAAATCAAAATCAATTCATTTTGATGAACGCAACATCCAAGAAGCTTCACAAGATTCCGATGCTGAAGTTTTGCAATACAAATGACCTCATTCTTGAACTCATCAAGCCCTTGTTGTGATGTTTCTGAGAGCCGCTTCACAGCTATTTCTCTTCCATCTCCCAACACACCCTAAAAGGTTATGATTATGATGATAACTTATAAATCTGTAGATTTTAAACTTTCGATTCATGACAGGAATAAGCAATGCATTCTTTTTACCTTGTAAACGGGACCAAAGCCGCCTTCTCCAATCTTATTGGAGCCACTAAAGTTACCTGTAGCCGTGGCTATTTCATGTAGGGTGAAGAACTGTAAATCATCAAGCTGTTCCATTTGCAGATTTGTATTCTTTTCAGCATGCGCATTCCACTTTCCTACAAAATGATATCACAACATGGTTTTATTAGATTGCATATCCTTCAAACATGCAAAAGTGTCAACATTACTAACTAGCTCCTTTCTGTTACCTCGTTTTTTCACGTGAGGTGTTTTCGTTTTCTTTTTCTTTCTACATGCATACGCTAACGCAAAGAGAAGGGGAACAACTGATGAAGTTAAAAGCACCACTAAAAGTGTTCTCTTCATTTTGTTGAAATGAGACTATTAGTCCAGAAGACCTTTCATTAAGACGTCATGATAACAGTTTAGCACATAATTAAGCTAAAAACAACATTATTGTATTTTTAGAAGAAACTTGTGTACCTTCTAACTCAGAGGCTGCCATTCTTATGTAAATATCTTGATTTACATCAAATTCTCTAGTGTCCAAAAGCTCATCAAGCCATAGCAAACATCCACTTCCTCCATTTCTGATATCTAAACTTGCATAACCTGTACAAGAGCAGTTCCTTTTGCAGGTCATCTGACATTCTTGTAAGGTCATGCTTACGTTATACCATGACCGCCGTGTGTCTGGTACCTTGACTTGTGCAATTTTCCAAAAACCATCCTCATCGCCATTCCTGTTACCACAATTCAAAGGCTTTTTGCATATACACCCACTCACCCAATCAGATGCCTTCCATTCTTCTGGATTTATTGGTTCAAAACCTTGCATACAAGTACAAGGTGGATGCTTGTTAATGCTACAAATTCCATAAGGACCACAGAGTGAAAACCGATCACAACTATCTACTTCAGTATTTGCATATACAATCCAGTCTTTGATTCGCTCAATCCATTGCAAAATCAGTGTCTTGCCATCCCATGTCAAAACCACCCGTTGAACAACTGAACCTTCAAGTGCATATATAAGATATATTTCCTTCTCATTCATGACAAACTCTGTAGTGTATATCTGATTCTCTTTTTCAATAGGAAAACCGCTAAAGCCTAGACCATTCCACGGTCCAAGTCTTCCTATTAAAACATCACCCTGCCACCTTAAAGTTTGTGAATATCCATTTGTGTCGTGTATAATATAATACTCACCTATAGTAGGATCATCAGGACTCTTCCAAGATGTCAAGAACCTGTCTAACCTGTTACCAAGTCCTTCCCGAATTTCATTCCTGGTAGAAATGTGTCACCAGGATAGTCAAAACTTTGCCAAATTATATTATTTTCATTCCACACAACAAGATTTCCAGTATCTAGAAGCTGCATCACTGGATTATTACTTGGCACAGTTACTGTAGAATTGGATGACCAAACCATGGTGTTACCGCCACTGCGAATCACCAGGTTTCCCTGTCTGGTAAGTTTGAGCATACCGGACGTATCTGTAATTGGTGTCTCCCTGTTAGCCACCATACAACAGTACCATATGATGTCTTCTTGTACCATATCCCCAGGTATCGGTTCTTGGACTTCCCGGGACTAAAGAAGCCCAATTCGAACATTTTCCCTTCAGAAACAAGGGTGGCTTTACCATCGTGTATTTCTTGATTAGCTGATAAGGTATCTAGTGCAGCACAATCTGATGACAGCAAGACGAAAGCAACAAATAATAATATATGGTTCTCCATTTGATGATCTAAAATATCAAAGGAATGACAATATTTTAGTCATCAATTGGTTTAATATTACACCATCAACAGTCAAGTCAGCTGAATGAGGTCTTCTTTACGTATGTGACTAAAAGTCCTCCAGAACACCTTTTTTGAAAAAAATAAAAGAAAATAACAAGGTTCATTATTATACTTATTTGACAATCTAAAGTGAGGTGACCATCTGAAGTTAGGTGAACTGAACATACTAGAAAACCAGGCGATTGCGACCAAAATATAAGGGTGGCAAAATTAACAACCAATGCGTTGCAAAACAGTTGCAACTATGAGAAAAATAAATCGCACACTTTATGACTGAAAAGCCGGTAGAAAAACTATATTTAAAACAAATGACAAAATAGCTGCTGCACACCATGTCTCCGGCCATCATTTTAAACAAATCGCTCCTCTTCTGGCGTTATCCGCCTCTCTGTTACGTACCAAAACGGGTAATCGAGCTAAAGATGAAAAATAAGGAGATTAACTCTCAAATCAACAGCTACCAGCCCTTTCATTCATAGACTGGTTGTTTTAACTACAATCAATACAAATGACTAATCACACCTATAGCCCCCATGTTATGCTATTATTACAACTGACCCCCTATACTATTTAATAAGTAAACTCACAATGGGTCACATTCACCGGCACCCAATTCTCTCGAAAACTCAATTAGGATTTGTGACGGAACACTAGGTTCAAATGGTGACACAAAAAAGGTATTAATAAAGTGGAGTAGCTCATGTGTGTCTCTAGAATATGGAGTGGCCCAATTGTATTTTTTATTTTTTATGATGTAAAGAGTAGGTAATGTTCTAGAGGAAAGAGGAGTTCTGTTTTCATTAGGCTTTGCCTTATACGATTATACGACTATACTAGGTTCATACAACTCGTATAGATGATACTTTGTGAAAAAAATTTTGTTAGGTTCAACATTCGCTATACGACTCGATCTAGTTTGAGTAGTATTGGGCCATACGAGATTCATTAAAATTATACGAGCCGAGTCCATACTAGTAGTATATTGGGCCACTGAATTTGATTTTTCAAGAGATTAGGTCATACCACTAGTATGGGTTCATACGAGATCCATTTCACCAACAAATTCGTGGTAGTCATCGTCAAAAGCGACATTTGTAACTCACATTTTTTTTAGATTTTAATTTAATCCTATAAATACTTTAGTTAACAAGAGAAAATACAATTTTATTAATAAAATGAACAATAATATAGTCCTATATATATTTGCTTCGTCAGAGTATTATATCATGTCAAATTTAGCCATAGAATGTTGTTTCTGTTGGATATCAAGCCAAGATAGAAACAAGAAGCAAACACAAAGAAACAAAGTTTTGTTGTACGATCTGTGTGAATAAGAAAGAAGCAAACTAAATATGTTAAAGTAGAAGAGAAAGACTCTAAAACCCAATACTTTTATTGATAAATCCAAGGCTATTTATAGCCTTTACAAAAGACACGTGAAAAGTAGCAACCAAAGAAAAAAACTGAACTCTCCTAAGGAACCGGTACAACTACTGACCCACTCTTCTAACTTTCCACTTACCAACGTTTACATCCTTGAAATCCGGTCAACTAGAATACCAATTCGAACTAGCTAATAAACAATAAAATAAGACATAATATTAAATAAATGCATAGTCTTCAAGATTCCTTCCATGCAAACTCAACTTGAATCCTTGAAGCTTTTGCTTATTCCATGCACACTAAATAAAACACTAACTGATGACCCGGTAAATAAACGATTAACCAACAATCACCCCCTTAATCGTTTATTCACTGCACTTGTTTAACCGAACATTGCTTCTTCCTCAGCTAGATTAGCTTCTTGATCTTTCCTCCACTTTGGACACTCGGATATGTAATGCCCCAACTCATTACACTTGTAGCACTTCACGTGACTCTTGTCCCGTTGTACTCGACCATCTCCTCGACCTCTCCCGGACCCCCGACCTCCACCTCGGCCACGCCCATAGTCTTCACGATTCGAGTTTCCACAACAACAATGCTCACACCTATGCTCTTTTTCTTTTGCTTTCTCATCTGAATTTGCAAACAAAAGTTGATTTTGCTCAGTTAGACTATCCTCATCCTTGATCCTTTCTTCATAAGCTTTAAGCCGGCCCACAACATCATCATAGCCGATGGTCTTCAAGTCTACAACATGTTCTATGGAAGCCACCATATGAATAAAACGTTTAGGCAACCTGTTAAGAAATTTCTTAACCAATTTTGTTTCTTCTATAACTGAGCCAAGTGAGGCGGCTCGAGAGGCATACTCTGACAACTTGTTAGCAAAGTCATCAATTACACCTTGGTCCTTCATCTTCAAAGATTCAAACTCTCCCATAAGAGTCTGAAGTCTTGCCTCCCGGATCCGATCTGCCCCCAAATGACGGGTTTTAAGAGCATCCCACATCTCCTTTGCAGTTTGCAAATTCCCTATTTGCATAACTTGATCTTCGGGTACAGATTGGAACAAGAGAGCTATTGCCAAATTATTCTTCTTGACATCGACACTTGTTCCTGGTTCAATGATGCTCCACACCCCATGAACATTGAAAATAACCCGCATCTTCAAGGCCTATACCGTGTAATTTGTGGATGACAACACTGGCATTTGAAGAGACACGGTGTTGTTCTCCTTAACGGTAGCCAGAGCTTGATTTTCGGGAATAGCCATAGCAAAAAAAAATATATGCTCTAACAAAGGTTAATAATCAATTAAAACACTGAAAGTATTACCCGCAAACACCTTTTGCTACCTTTCTCCCGCTGTTTCACAACCTTTGATTATTACCTACTCTTCTATGTTCTTCGATCAAAGCTGGGTTAACAAGCCCGCTGATTTGGCCTGAATCAGGACTTGTCTTTGCTACCCTTTTGACCTGCTAGAACCAAAATGTCCAGACACAGAAACCTGCGATCACATCAACTTACGAACGCTGCTGCCCCCTTGATTCCTTCTCCGCTCTGATACCAAATGTTGGATATCAAGCCAAGATAGAAACAAGAAGCAAACACAAAGAAACAAAGTTTTGTTGTATGATCTGTGTGAATAAGAAAGAAGCAAACTAAATATGTTAAAGTAGAAGAGAAAGACTCTAAAACCCAATACTTTTATTGATAAATCCAAGGCTATTTATAGCCTTTACAAAAGACACGTGAAAAGTAACAACCAAAGAAAAAGACTGAACTCTCCTAAGGAACCGGTACAACTACTGACCCACTCTTCTAACTTTCCACTTACCAACGTTTACATCCTTGAAATCCGGTCAACTAGAATACCAATTCGAACTAGCTAATAAACAATAAAATAAGACATAATATTAAATAAATGCATAGTCTTCAAGATTCCTTCCATGCAAACTCAACTTGAATCCTTGAAGCTTTTGCTTATTCCATGCACACTAAATAAAACACTAACTGATGACCCGGTAAATAAACGATTAACCAACAATCACCCCCTTAATCGTTTATTCACTGCACTTGTTTAACCGAACATTGCTTCTTCCTCAGCTAGATTAGCTTCTTGATCTTTCCTCCACTTTGGACACTCGGATATGTAATGCCCCAACTCATTACACTTGTAGCACTTCACGTGACTCTTGTCCCGTTGTACTCGACCATCTCCTCGACCTCTCCCGGACCCCCGACCTCCACCTCGGCCACGCCCATAGTCTTCACGATTCGAGTTTCCACAACAACAATGCTCACACCTATGCTCTTTTTCTTTTGCTTTCTCATCTGAATTTGCAAACAAAAGTTGATTTTGCTCAGTTAGACTATCCTCATCCTTGATCCTTTCTTCATAAGCTTTAAGCCGGCCCACAACATCATCATAGCCGATGGTCTTCAAGTCTACAACATGTTCTATGGAAGCCACCATATGAATAAAACGTTTAGGCAACCTGTTAAGAAATTTCTTAACCAATTTTGTTTCTTCTATAACTGAGCCAAGTGAGGCGGCTCGAGAGGCATACTCTGACAACTTGTTAGCAAAGTCATCAATTACACCTTGGTCCTTCATCTTCAAAGATTCAAACTCTCCCATAAGAGTCTGAAGTCTTGCCTCCCGGATCCGATCTGCCCCCAAATGACGGGTTTTAAGAGCATCCCACATCTCCTTTGCAGTTTGCAAATTCCCTATTTGCATAACTTGATCTTCGGGTACAGATTGGAACAAGAGAGCTATTGCCAAATTATTCTTCTTGACATCGACACTTGTTCCTGGTTCAATGATGCTCCACACCCCATGAACATTGAAAATAACCCGCATCTTCAAGGCCTATACCGTGTAATTTGTGGATGACAACACTGGCATTTGAAGAGACACGGTGTTGTTCTCCTTAACGGTAGCCAGAGCTTGATTTTCGGGAATAGCCATAGCAAAAAAAAATATATGCTCTAACAAAGGTTAATAATCAATTAAAACACTGAAAGTATTACCCGCAAACACCTTTTGCTACCTTTCTCCCGCTGTTTCACAACCTTTGATTATTACCTACTCTTCTATGTTCTTCGATCAAAGCTGGGTTAACAAGCCCGCTGATTTGGCCTGAATCAGGACTTGTCTTTGCTACCCTTTTGACCTGCTAGAACCAAAATGTCCAGACACAGAAACCTGCGATCACATCAACTTACGAACGCTGCTGCCCCCTTGATTCCTTCTCCGCTCTGATACCAAATGTTGGATATCAAGCCAAGATAGAAACAAGAAGCAAACACAAAGAAACAAAGTTTTGTTGTATGATCTGTGTGAATAAGAAAGAAGCAAACTAAATATGTTAAAGTAGAAGAGAAAGACTCTAAAACCCAATACTTTTATTGATAAATCCAAGGCTATTTATAGCCTTTACAAAAGACACGTGAAAAGTAACAACCAAAGAAAAAGACTGAACTCTCCTAAGGAACCGGTACAACTACTGACCCACTCTTCTAACTTTCCACTTACCAACGTTTACATCCTTGAAATCCGGTCAACTAGAATACCAATTCGAACTAGCTAATAAACAATAAAATAAGACATAATATTAAATAAATGCATAGTCTTCAAGATTCCTTCCATGCAAACTCAACTTGAATCCTTGAAGCTTTTGCTTATTCCATGCACACTAAATAAAACACTAACTGATGACCCGGTAAATAAACGATTAACCAACAATCACCCCCTTAATCGTTTATTCACTGCACTTGTTTAACCGAACATTGCTTCTTCCTCAGCTAGATTAGCTTCTTGATCTTTCCTCCACTTTGGACACTCGGATATGTAATGCCCCAACTCATTACACTTGTAGCACTTCACGTGACTCTTGTCCCGTTGTACTCGACCATCTCCTCGACCTCTCCCGGACCCCCGACCTCCACCTCGGCCACGCCCATAGTCTTCACGATTCGAGTTTCCACAACAACAATGCTCACACCTATGCTCTTTTTCTTTTGCTTTCTCATCTGAATTTGCAAACAAAAGTTGATTTTGCTCAGTTAGACTATCCTCATCCTTGATCCTTTCTTCATAAGCTTTAAGCCGGCCCACAACATCATCATAGCCGATGGTCTTCAAGTCTACAACATGTTCTATGGAAGCCACCATATGAATAAAACGTTTAGGCAACCTGTTAAGAAATTTCTTAACCAATTTTGTTTCTTCTATAACTGAGCCAAGTGAGGCGGCTCGAGAGGCATACTCTGACAACTTGTTAGCAAAGTCATCAATTACACCTTGGTCCTTCATCTTCAAAGATTCAAACTCTCCCATAAGAGTCTGAAGTCTTGCCTCCCGGATCCGATCTGCCCCCAAATGACGGGTTTTAAGAGCATCCCACATCTCCTTTGCAGTTTGCAAATTCCCTATTTGCATAACTTGATCTTCGGGTACCGATTGGAACAAGAGAGCTATTGCCAAATTATTCTTCTTGACATCGACACTTGTTCCTGGTTCAATGATGCTCCACACCCCATGAACATTGAAAATAACCCGCATCTTCATGGCCCATACCGTGTAATTTGTGGATGACAACACTGGCATTTGAAGAGACACGGTTTTGTTCTCCTTAACGGTAGCCAAAGCTTGATTTTCGGGAATAGCCATAGCAAAAAAAAATATCTGCTCTAACAAAGGTTAATAATCAATTAAAACACTGAAAGTATTACCCGCAAACACCTTTTGCTACCTTTCTCCCGCTGTTTCACAACCTTTGATTATTACCTACTCTTCTATGTTCTTCGATCAAAGCTGGGTTAACAAGCCCGCTGATTTGGCCTGAATCAGGACTTGTCTTTGCTACCCTTTTGACCTGCTAGAACCAAAATGTCCAGACACAGAAACCTGCGATCACATCAACTTACGAACGCTGCTGCCCCCTTGATTCCTTCTCCGCTCTGATACCAAATGTTGGATATCAAGCCAAGATAGAAACAAGAAGCAAACACAAAGAAACAAAGTTTTGTTGTATGATCTGTGTGAATAAAAAAGAAGCAAACTAAATATGTTAAAGTAGAAGAGAAAGACTCTAAAACCCAATACTTTTATTGATAAATCCAAGGCTATTTATAGCCTTTACAAAAGACACGTGAAAAGTAACAACCAAAGAAAAAAACTGAACTCTCCTAAGGAACCGGTACAACTACTGACCCACTCTTCTAACTTTCCACTTACCAACGTTTACATCCTTGAAATCCGGTCAACTAGAATACCAATTCGAACTAGCTAATAAACAATAAAATAAGACATAATATTAAATAAAGCATAGTCTTCAAGATTCCTTCCATGCAAACTCAACTAGAATCCTTGAAGCTTTTGCTTATTCCATGCACACTAAATAAAACACTAACTGATGACCCGATAAATAAACGATTAACCAACAGTTTCGTGTCAAATAATTTACGGAATCTTATATCGTGTCAAATAATTTCTACTTCGTGAATCCGTGAGAATCTCAGTACGTATCAAATAATTACCCTCGTATGACTCCATATTACTCGTATAAACAACTAAACAAGTCGTATAGTACTACTCGTATACAAGTCTCGTCAACGAGATTTCTGTAAAGCTGGTACAGTGTTAGTTTAACACCAATAAAAATATACATGGTACGGTGTTACTTTGACAATTGATTTTAAAATTAAACATATCGCTAGTTTCTAGTTTCGATCTGGTCATAATTAGGATTTGGTCTTACAACTTGACTTACATGTCTAAGAAGGTTGTCACTGTGGTGTTTTTCTTCGTACAAATTATCTCCAACAAAAGAACTTCTTAAACTAAATACATCTTACTTTCTAGAGAAATGCCCATGTACCACATACTTACTCTGGGGAAATGTAACCATGTAACCACTAAAGATAGGGTAATAAAAAAAATTCAATTTACAGATTAGTGTTGGCGTATCACTTTCATTATCATTTATATGTATATCTAAGGAATTTTCATGTTAAATTGAAAAAATATCATAGAACCAAAATGGTCATATTGATATCTATGTATTACCATGAAAACCCATTAACTTCTATTAATTATCTATAATTTCTATCTTTTTGAAATTATTCCTTTTGATCTAATTGTAACAGGCTATATCCTAAGCTGTGTTAAATTAACAATGATTATTTTTGTGATTATATATCTGGATCTGAGTTTGATTAGATTAGCAAACAGAAGTACAAAAGAGTCTGTCTATACACAGCAAGAAATTTTCTTAACGAGAAAATTAAAGCAATCAGATAAGTCTTCTGCAAAAATATATCACACGACACTTGGTACGCATTTTTGACATATATATTATTTCTTTTACAAGTTTAATGCCAAAATATATACATGATATTAATAAACGGAAGTAGTTCACTTCCGAGAAGCAGCAGGTCCTAGCCTTCAGTTTAACGCCAAAAGATATACATGGTTAGTGAAGGGTGATTCCTTAACCACAAACAATCGAATGGAGAAAATGATGACGATATTACAGGTATTTGAAAATCTTCCAGGCATAACATGTACTTTCTATCGGGCATTCAGTATCGTTATCGTGAACTCATCAGCTGATAGAAGAGAGTCATGTTTATGGCTGCTCTCTACATTGAAAAAGGCTGGCTGTTTAGGTTCAGACAATGCTCCCTCACTAGCCAGCATCAAAACCACCGACAACATAGTTGGTCTATCTTCTGCATTGTGTTGCACACATAACAGTGCAACATGTACTGATATTAGTACTTCAGAGACCACACATGAGCCTTGTAAAGATCCGCTCAATAGTTCGATGGTCCTTCCTTCTTTATAGAGTCTCCATGCCTACATCAGACCAAAAACATATAAAAAAAAATAGTTTCTGGTAAGATATTGGGATTTGGTCTTACAACTTGACTTACATGTCCAAGAAGGTTGTCACTTTGGTCTTCATGAGAGAACTCTCTATTCTTCTTCCCACAAATTATCTCCAACACGAGAACACCAAAACTAAATACATCAGATTTTATAGAGAAACGCCCGTGTACAGCATACTCCGGAGAAATGTATCCGCTACAAACATGGTAAGATAATAGTTTTACAGGTTATGGTTAAGAATTTGTCATCTCATCTTCCTTCTTTTATGCAGAAAAGGAATAAAAGTAAAGGTCGATTCTTACTATGTTCCTACCACTTTCTTTGTCATAGCAGTCGTATCATTTCCTACAAACTTTCTAGCAAGGCCAGAGTCAGATATTTTTGGATTCATGTCTCCATCCAGCAGAATATTCCCTGCCTTTAGATCTCTGTGGATGATCTGAAGGCACGAATCTTGATGAAGATAGAGAATACCTCGAGCTATCCCACGTATTATATTGAATCGGTGAGGCCAGTTAAGCAAGATGCTTCTTGTTTCATCTGCCAAAAAGTGACTAATATGTCATGTGTTATTATATAAAGTTTTGAAGTAAGATACTAAGTGAAATCATAAAGAGTGGGCGAACCAAAGAGAAACCAGTCCAAACTTCTGTTAGTCATGTATTCATAAATCAAAATCATTTCATTTTGATGAACACAATATCCAAGAAGCTTCACAAGATTCCGATGTTGAAGTTTTGCAATACATATGACCTCATTCTTGAATTCATCAAGCCCTTGTTGGGATGTTTCTGAGAGCCTCTTCACAGCTATTTCTTTTCCATCTCCCAACACACCCTAAAAGATTACGGTTATGACTATGATTATTAAGACCTTATGATGACTTATGAATCTGTATATTTTTAACATACGATTTATGATAGGAATAAGTGGTGCATTCTATTTAAGATACACTAGAAGAGTGCCCGCGCGATGCAGCGGGAAACTGGAAACACGTACTTTGATAATCATGTAACAAATTTTTGGGTGTTCATTATTTTGTTTGAAACTACGAGACGGTTCACCAGTTTGGTTTCACGGTTGAAACCGGAGCTGACCGTACATATTGAAATGCTAATTATTTACTTATTTAGTATGAGATATAATATATATTAGACATAGTTAAAATATAGTTAACCAAAGTTTTATTTAATACGAGCAAACTCGTCTATTACAACTTTAATTTAATCAAATTTCCAGTATGTTTTTTATAATATTTGTTCTTGTTATGATTTCGCATTCTATTTATTCTAATAAGGTTATTATTTATATGACCAAAGTTATATTTGTTCATAGTATGATTCTCTTAATAATGTATTAGTTGATGATTAGTTTGAAGTGAAGATATATGCAGATTATAATTCTTGTTTTAAATTTTTAAACTTAATTTTTTTTATAAAAGTACAAACTAAATCAGAACCTAATCATTGGTAATGGTTCGGTTTAGTTGGGTTTTATTTAGAAACAGTTTAGTTTTGGTTTTTGACGACAAAAAAAACATGTAAAGTGGACTCATTGTTTAATTAAAAAACTATCAAAAGCAAACCGGACACACTTTTGCATAATTTTTTTTACTTCGAAAACTATAGCAATATGATAATCAAATTAAAGATAATAAAATGCTCGTTTTTATGATGCCATTTATTTTAAAAAATATTAACGTACGAAAAAGTTATGATCGTTTAAAAACCGTGGGGGTAGTTGGGTTAAAAATGAAAATAAAATAATATATATGTAAAAGACCATGGACCAATTGTGTAATTTTAAGGGATGAAACTTGTAATTATTTTGAAGACATTGCAAATACACGTGAGATTTGATGTTATAATGACATTTATGCCCCTTATTAATGTTGTATCTCATGCATATTTGGTTGTAAATCCCTTAATCTAAGGGTCTTAATTTACCCTTCATTAGTGCATTATATATAGTATTGATATTGATAAAAAGGTTACCTTGAAAACAGGACCAAAGCCTCCTTCTCCAATCTTATTGGAATGGCTGAAGTTACCTGTGGCCCTGGCTACTTCATAAAGGCTAAAGAATGGTAAATCATCAAGCTCTTCCATCTGCAGATTTGTATTCTTTTCATCATAAACATTCCACTTTCCTACAAAATGATATCATGGCATGGTTTAATAGGATTACGTATCCTATTAATATGCGAAAGTGTCAACATCACAAGCTAGCTCCTTTCTGTTACCTCGTTTTTTCATGTGAGTCGTTTTATTTTTCTTTCTATATGCATACACTACTGCGAAGAGAAGGGGCACAACCGATGAAGTTAAAAGCATCACGAAAAGTATTCTTTTCTGTTTGTTGAAATGAGACTGAGAGTCCAGAAGACCTTTCATTGAGAAATAATAACAGTTTAGCAGTTAGCACATAAGCTAAAAAACAAATTTAGTGTAATTTTAAAAGAAACTCGTGTACCTTCTAACTCAGAGGCTGCCATTCTTATGTAAATATCTTGATACGTATCAAATTCTCTAGTGTCCAAAAGCTCATCAAGCCATAGCAAACATCCACTTCCTCCATTTCTGATATCTAAAGTTGCATAAGCTGTACAAGAGCAGTTCCTTTTGCAAGTCATCTCACATTCTCAGAGGGTCATGGTTACATTATACCATGACCGTCGTGTGTCTGGTACCTTCACTCCCGTAATT
This sequence comes from Bidens hawaiensis, assembly GCF_021521415.1. Taxonomy (NCBI): domain Eukaryota; kingdom Viridiplantae; phylum Streptophyta; class Magnoliopsida; order Asterales; family Asteraceae; genus Bidens; species Bidens hawaiensis. Next base: position 89,633 of record NW_027505099.1, on the reverse strand, counting down.
TTCCAAAAACCATCTTCGTCTCCACTCCCATTTCCGCAATGCAAAGGCTTTTTGCGAATACACCCACTCACCCAATCAGATGCCTTCCATGCTTCTGGATTTCTTGGTTCAAAACCCTGCATACAAGTACAAGGTGGATGCTTGTTAATGCTACAAACTCCATATTTGCATACACAATCCAGTCTTTGATTCGCTCAATCCATTGTAAAATCTGTGTCTTGCCATCCCAAGTCAAAGTTATCCTTTGTACAACTGAACTTATAAGTGCATATCTATGATAGATTTCCTTCTCATTCATGACAAACTCAGTGGAGTAAATCAGATTTTCTATTTCAATAGGAAAGCCACTAAAGCCGAGACCATTCCACGGTCCAAGTCTTGCTACTATATCATCACCCTGCCACACCAACATTTGCGGATATCCATTCGTGTCATGTATAATACTATACTCACCTGGAGGAAGGGTCATCAGGACTCTTCCAAGATATGAAGAACCTTTGTAACCCCGTTACCAGATCTTTCCCGAACTTCATTCCTGGTAGAAATGTGTCACTAGGATAGTCAAAACTTTGCCAAATTATTTTATTTTTATTCCACACAACAAGATTACCAGTATCTAGAAGCTGCATCACTGGATTATTACTTGGCACAGTTACGGTTGAATTGGATGACCAGACCGTGGTGTTACCGCCACTGCGAATCACCAGGTTTCCCTGTCCGCTGAGTTTGAGCAAACCTGATCTATCTTTAATTGGTGTCTCCCTGTTAGCAACCCATACAACAGTACCGTATGATATCTTCTTGTACCATATCCCCAAGTATCGGTTCTTGGACTTCCCGGGACTAAAAAATCCCAACTCGAACATTTCATCTTGAGAAATAAGAGTGGCTTTACCATCTTTGATTTCTTGATTTGCATATATGGTATCTAGTGCAGTGCAATCTGAAAGAAGCACTATCAAAGCAATAACGTAGAATATATGTGTGGATTGGTCCTCCATTGATGTTCCAAATTGTTAAAGCAAGTAAAATTCCACCGTCTACAGTCAACTCAAGTTGAGCAATTAGACTTTTATATTCTTAACCCACCATCGTTTTTCCATGCATATATTACTCAGTCATATTGTCATTGACTTGGCTAAATATTTAAAAAAAGATACATGACAATACTTGAATATATACTCTCAAAAAATGACAAGAACTCGGCCTGCCATTTTGTCCAGTGGACGGTGGACCGAATATGGACATTATTATAAATATTATTACTGACATCGATCCCCAAATAATTGTAATAGTTTATAAAGAATAAAACGTTATAATTTGTCACTAAATCTAATAAATACAAATCTTATAGTTGACTACTATTAAAATTACTTAACTTTAATATTTTCTTCTTTAACCAAATTTGTGATGGCCTAATTTTATTCTAAAATACAACAATTGTATCTTAATTGTGTTACCAACCATGTTTACAATTTTTAAATATGGAAAAGTAACATAATATCTATAAATTATAAAAATATAATTTGAAAATATGTAACAATTTTTAAACAAGTTTACATATAAGCATATTTTTTTATATATAAAAATAAATTTAAAAATATGTAACAAATTTTAAAAAAAGTTTACGTTTTTTTAAATATGTATAATTATTCTAACTTTAAAACATATATTTATATTGGTCAATGCAAGCATATTTTTAAAATGTTTTGTCTCAAGTTCATACGTTCAAGTAAAATTAAAAGTTCTTAGTTCAAGTAAATTTATTAAAAACAATAAAGTAATATAAAAATCAATTTAAACAATATAACAAACTCCGAATAATTTTTTTAAAAAAAATTCAAAAAATAATGATGAATACAATATTTTTATTGTTTATATATTATGGGTGGGTTAACGTACAATAATTGCTTAACGTACATTAGGTACGAGAAATACGTTGGGGGTTAAAAACCAAAAACGTTCAAGCCAAAGTCTCAACCCTAAAATGTTCAATGTTAAACCTTAAAACGTTCAGGCTTAAATCATTATACTTTCAAGGTTAAAACCCATCACTAAAGTTAAAAATTGATTGACTGAAGTTTCAAATTGATGACTAATTGGATCAATTTCAAGGTTAATTAATTTCAATTAGTCAATTTGATCAAATGACCTGTGAACAACGATCGATAGTCGTAAGTCATGACGGAAGAGGGCGGTGCTCGCAACGGTGGACAGTGGACTCTGACGGGATAGCAGAGGCGGTGAACGAAGAACAGATCGCGTAGTTAGCGTGTTTTTAAAATCAAGGGTTAAGGGTGTCGCGTACGTAATGTACGATAACGGATTATTGTATTGGATCATTTATATATATATATATATATATATATATATATATAAGGTGTTAAACGTGAGAATCAAGTACAGTAATTATATATACAAGTAGAGTAATTATGTATGCTATTACATAATTACTATGCTTGCATATATAATTACTCTATTTGAATTTCACGTTTAGCACGTTAGTTTCATTTGTATTTGATCCAAACTCATATATATATATATATATATATATATATATATATATGGTAAGGATCCTAAGAGAACCCTTTGCAAATTGAGAACTTTAAGAACCATTTTGGACCACTAAAAACACCTTTAAAAAATATTTAACAAAAAATAATAAAAATTTTAAAAAAGTAAAAAAACCAAAATTCTTATATTTCATTCCGGTTTCATTAAAAAAAATAAAAAAATAAAAAAAACAAGAAAAACGTCGTATTATACACATATGTATAATTTTATATAATCTTTAGTTACGTAATATACACATATGTATAGTATCATTTATCTTAAATTATACACATGTGTAAAAAAACATGTAAATGTACATATATGTATATATTATACATATGTGTATATAATTTAGCTAAACCGAGTTTTTTTTATGAAGCTGGTATGATAAAATAAGAATTTTGGTTTTTTTACTTTTTTGATTTTTGTGTTTTTTTTTATTTTATGATTTTTTTTATTTTTGGGTTTTTTGTTGTCTAAAATGGTTCTTATAATTCTCAGTTTAAAAAAAGTTATCTTATGATCCTGATCATATATATATATATATATATATATATATATATATATATATATATATATATATATATATATAATACATGGGAAATATAGATGGTACATAAAAGTTGTGTCATCTTTTAATTGCAAAATTTTGTTACTCGAGATTAGCGGAACTGACAACTCATACGTGAGTTTTTTTTTCAAAACATGTGCAAACAAAGTCTAAGTGGATAAGTTGAAAACCCCATTCTCATTTGTGCCACCCACATTTTCCATGGTTGATGATCAAAGATAGCCCAAAACATTTACCTCATCACCTCATCAAGGATTTTAGTTTATGGTATGTGTGTCATTAAATTAAGACCGCCTTGCGCGCTCCATATATATACACCAAAGAGAGACTCGTTGAATGGCAGGGTGAACATCATCCAATTTATTACGAGATGATGATAGAGAAATAGTCGGTTGAAGGAATTTGCCAAGGGTTGTAAAGGAGGTTAAAGGAAGCGTGCAAAAAAAATAAGTTGGGACCAAACCGTAGAACCAATGCCAAAATTCATAAGTAAAATGGCCGGCCAGTTCGTGGTATAAACCACATGACGAGCAAAGAGAAGAAGGTAAAGTGATACCTCTTCTAGCCAAGGTCTCTTAAAGAAGAAGGTTTAGGGTTCAAGTCCGGGAAGTAAACGAAACTTGCTTTAAAAAACATTTTTACCTTGAATTAAATACTAATATATAATTGAATTAAATACCAATTAATATTTGATTTATAGTAATTGTATAATTTTTATTATATTATGAAATATTAAATTTATGTTGTATATTTTCTAATTAAATAATATATATTAATAAAGAAATAGAAAAAGAAGAATAATGGAGAATGATGAGAATGACCCATACCAGGGGTTAAAAGGTGGGGTTGAAGGGTGAGGTTGAATGATTGACGAAAAAATGAGTTGACACTTAGGTGAAGCATACGTGACGAACGAAAGGAAATAATAGGAATGAACCATAGCTAGTCTTTAGCCTTAAACAAACTTGATTCTTACCCATTGTGTTATTTAATTTACTTTCTTGCTAGTCTACTAAAAGAAAGAGCAAATATGAGCTTAGTATTTGTTAATGGGCTAAACGCAAGAAGCAAATGGGTTGTACTTAAATGGTGTCCTAATAACTTAATCCAAGTTGGGCTATTGTTATTCTATTCGTATTGACTAAATATCTTGTGGGCCCAATGATGAGCTGAGCTGCTAAATAAAGAGATTCGGTTTGTAAGGAGTTAAAAATCCATGAGAGTGTTTCACATGGAGAGAAATTTGTATTTTCAAACCTTGAGATAAAAGTAAGAGATAGGATAATAAAAGAAGAGAAAAGAGGAGAGAGAGGAGAAAAGTGGTGAGATGGGATGATGTGTGAGTGTTTTGAATTAAAAACACCTTTATCATTGGGATGCTCGATCTAATAACATTCAAAAAAATATCTTCTTCTTTTCATTCTCATTAGCGACTAGTTTCTTTCCAGTGATCACGACAGGACTAAGCTTTATTTGTTTTATGATTAACTTTGATGACTATGCATTTGTTAGCTCTACCATAAGCTAGCTTAGTTGAAGAAAAGACAAGTTGTAGGAATTTCCATAGTATGTGCCCGATCAAGTTTGGGAATTGTAATCCCACTTAGTTGAGTGATATTCATGTTTAAGCATTTGAACGTGCGCTAATCATACACATGATTTATATTCGTTTGTTGTGATTGACTCATGCGTAGATTACACTCGATCGTGCCATGTGCACCCTGTTATAGTTTCGTTAAGGATCAGGCAGTTGGTGTGTAACTACATGAATCGTGCTCAAGGTCAGTGATAGGATTCAAGATAAGTTATGCCAATGCAATTAATTAAACATTTTTATTGTCAGTTAAGTGTTTCAACTAAGTAGCCAAATTTGAAATCTAAAGATATTGCTCGCTCTCTTGCATTTTGTGCGTTCTTGCTTCGTAATCTATTTATAAAATAGTTCAGCTTAAACTAAATTAAAACATCAATCAATCTCTTTCACATTTATTTTTATAACCGAATAAAACATATAATAGTAACCAAACGCTCCCCATGGATACGATAATACCTTAACTACCCTATACCTAGTTTATTTACGATTTTGCATGACTAAAACGACAATTATCGAATTGTCAGCCATTTAGCCATTTGAAGGTGTCTAAGTGTATCATATATGGTTGATACCACCTCAAGGAAAAAGGTAATTGGATAGTAAGTCAGAACTATGCACTTTATTGGCTATTTCATTTAAAGGCTCTAAAACCGAAAAACAAAAATGTCAAACAAGAAGATGTGAGGCTTACATTGAAGATTCAAAGTGGGAGAGGCAAGATAAGAACAATACACAACACTGATTTCATTTACCAATTGCTCTATTATCAAGTCTATCTATTACTTCAAATGTGCATATTGTTGCTAAAAATGTTAGATCTCTTCATGATATGAATATTCTACTTTTCAAATTTCTCTTAACATAGCCTATCCTACTACTTATATTGAAGTTGCAATAATGAGAGAGTGGCATGAGGCTATGGTTGATGAACTAAAGGTCAGTGAAAAGAATGAGACTTAGGAATTAATTGGTAAGTCTCTCACCGATAAAAAGTTTAATTAGCTGTTTTGAAATGATTGTACAACACTAAAGTTGGGCCAAATGGAAAAGGCGCAAAGCAAGAGTTGTAGCTTGCTAAATGGATAGATCTTATTAGCGTCCATGAATGATAAAATCATATATCGAACCGCCAAATCGGAAAAATTGGGGGTGATCTTATAGTTTTGTATCGGCTAAGTTCACGAGTTTGAGATAAGCAGACTCAAATCCCCCCTCGCTTTTCTATTGAATAATAAAATGTATATTTTGACTAAAAAAACCAAAAAGTATGGCAAATGGAACCATTAACTTCCATGTTCGTAGACAAAGCATATTTTGAATTATCTTTCATTCCAAGGCCTAACTTGTATCCACGCACTTCATATCCTCCCGGAGTTCACTCCTAGAAATATAACCATCCGTGCTTCTCACGTTAATTCCATGAGCCTCTTATCCATTCTCATTCAATCAGGCGGGGTAGCAAATCAAAATTAAGAACTCACATTGGGTTTAGGGATAATTAGGCTCGAACTAATGACTTCCACCACTTCAAGGTGACACTCTACCACTAACTCGCTAAGTTACATCCCTTCCCTATCCCCATCGAGAAATAGAACTTACTAATCCTAAGACAAATAGTCGAGAAACTCAACAACACTATCTTGAACATCTTGGGGCCGAGCCTACTTTTCGCACTATTAAGGATACTAGCAAAAATAAGGAATTGACTACCAAGAAATGTGTGCACCAGCTTCTCGGTTTGATACCATAACGGTTGTGTTGGTTATCGCAGCAATCAAGTCTTCATTGCTGGATATGGAGCTAACAAAGGAGATTTGTGTTTAGCACCTAGAAGAGTTTAAGTTATTAGAAGGTAATAAAGAAAAGATTTATAAATTAAAGAAAGCCTTATATGAACTAAAACCGACTCCAAGAGCCTAGCATTATAAGATTGATGGGTTCTTAGATCGTTCATCAATCATGGATACAATGTCAACTAAAGGGTTTAGGGATTATTGGGGACAACCTTGGAACACTATAAGTTAACTAAAGGGTTGCATCACAACTTGACAAACTGATTGATACATACTAAAGGGTGATACCTTTAACCACAAACGATGGAAAAGATAACATTTGTGTTCAAAATGACAAAGATACCTTAAACTATCTCTATCGAGCATACAATAAAGTTATTGTAGATTCATCAACTGATGGAAGAGTTTCATGTTCATGGCCGCTCTCTCCATTGAAAAAAGCTGGTTGTTTAGGTTCAGACAATGCTCCCTCACTAACCAGCATCAAAACCACCGATAACATAGTTGGTCTATCTTCTGCATTGTGTTGCACACATAACAGTGCAACATGTACTGATCTTAGTACTTCAGAGACCACACATGAGCCTTGTAAAGTACCACTCAATAGTTCAATGGACCTTCCTTCTTTATAGAGTCTCCATGCCTACATCAGACCAAAAACATATTAAAAAAAAAACTAGTTTCTGGTCAAGATATTAGGATTTGGTCTTACAACTTGACTCACATGTCCAAGAAGGTTGTCATTGTGGTCTTCATGAGAGAACTCTCTATTTTTCTTCCCACAAATTATCTCCAACACGAGAACACCAAAACTAAATACATCTGACTTTATAGAGAAACGCCCGTGTACTGCATACTCCGGAGAAATGTAACCACTACATATATGGTAAAAAAATATTACAGATTAGTGTTGGTGTTTCTCTTCAATATCATCTTATGGAGTATAAGAATTAAACTTAATGAGGATTCTTACTATGTTCCGACCACTTTATTTGTCTTAGCAATTGTATCATGTCCTAAGAACATTCTAGCAAGGCCGAAGTCGGATATTTTTGGATTCATGTCACCGTCCAGCAAAATATTACTTGCCTTAAGATCTCTATGGATAATATGAAGGCGGGAATCTTGATGTAGATAGAGAATACCTCTAGCTATCCCATGTATTATATTGAATCGTTGAGGCCAGTTAAGCTTCAAACTTCTTGTTTCATCTACCAAAAGGGTGTCATGTGTTATTATATAAAGTTTGAAAGTAAGATACCAAGTGATATCATAGAGAGTGAGTCATACCAAAAAGAAACCAGTCCAAGCTTTTGTTAGTCATGTATTCATAAATCAAAATCAATTCATTTTGATGAACACAGTATCCAAGAAGCTTCACAAGATTCCGATGCTGAAGTTTTGCAATACAAACGACCTCATTCTTGAACTCATCAAGACCTTGCTGGGATGTTTCGGACAGTCGCTTCACAGCTATTTCTCGTCCATCTTCCAACACACCCTTAAAGATTATAATTATAATCAGTATTTAAGGATAACTTCAAATTCTGTAGATTTTAAAGTAAACGATTCATGATAGTGAAATTACCTTGTAAACGGGACCAAAGCCTCCTTCTCCAATCTTATTGGAGACACTGAAGTTGTTTGTGGCCCTGGCGACTTCATATAGGCTGAAAAATTGCAAGTCTTCAAAATGGTCCATCTGCAGACTTGTATTTTCTTCATCACACACATGCCTCTGTCCTACAAAACGGTATGGTTGCATTATTTTTTCAAATTTCATCTCCGATAAACATGCAAAATTATCAACATTACTTCCTCCTCTTTGTTACCTCGTCTTTTCATGTGGGCTGTTTTCTTTATCTTTCCGCAGGCACATGCCACTGCAAAGAGAAGTGGCACAGCTGATGAAGTTAAAAGCGCTACTATAAGTATTGTTTTCATTTCGTTCCGATCAGACTGGGAGTTCACAAGACCTTTCATTAAGAAATAATAATAGTTAGATGTTACCACTGATGCTAAAAACACAAAAATAGTCCAATTTTAAGAAGAAAATTGTGTACCTTCTAACTCAGAGGCTGCCATTCTTATGTAGATATCTTGATCTACATCATACTCTCTAGTATCCAAAAGCTCATCAAGCCATAGCAAACATCCACTTCCTCCATTTCTGATAACTAAACTTGCATAACCAGTACAAGAGCAGTTCCGTTTGCAGGCCATCTCACATTCTTGTAAGGTCATGCGTACGTTATACCATGACCGTCGTGTGTCTGGTACCTTGACTCGTGCAATTTTCCAAAAACCGTCCTCATCCCTATTGCTATTAGCATTCCCATTTCCACAATTCAAAGGCTTTTTGCGTAAACACCCACTCGCCCAATCAGATGCCTCCCATTCTTCTGGATTTCTTGGTTCAAAACCCTGCATACAAGCACAAGGTGGATGCTTGTTAATGCTACAGATTCCATAAGGACCGCAGAGCGAAAACCGATCACAACTATCTACTATTGTATTTGCATACACAATCCAGTTCTTGGTTCGCTCAATCCATTGCAAAATTTGTGTCTTGCCATCCCATGCCAAAAACACCCGTGTAACAACTGAGCCTTCAAGTGTATACATGTGATAGATTTCCTTCTCATTCATGACAAATTTGCTGGAGTAAATCTGATTTTCTACTTCAATTGGAAAGCCACTAAAGCCGAGACCATTCCACGGTCCAAGTCTTGCTATTATATGATCATCCTGCCACCCAAAAGTTTGTGGATATCCATTTGTGTCGTGTGTATTCCTATACGCGCCTATAGAAGGATCCTCAGGACTCTTCCAAGATATGAAGGACCTTTGTAACCCTGTTACCAAATCCTTCCCGAATTTCATTTCTGGAAGAAATGTGTCACCAGGATAGTCAAAACTTTGCCAAATTATATCATTTTCATTCCGCACAACAAGATTTCCATTATCTAGAAGCTGCGCAGCCACCACATGATTATTACTCCTCGCAGACACTGTTGTGTTGGATGACCAAACCGTGGTGTTGCCGCCACTGAGAATCACCAGGTCCCCCTGTCGGCTAAGTTTGAGCATGCCTGATGTATCTGTAATTGGTATCTCCCTGTTAGCAACCCATACAACAGTACCGTATGATATCTTGTTGTACCATATCCCCAAGTATCGATTCTTGGACTTCCCGGGACTAAAGAAGCCCAATTCGAACATTTCTCCTTGAGAAACAAGAGTGTCTTTACCATCTTTGATTTCTTGATTTGCAGATATGGTTTCTAGTGCAGCACATTTTAATGATAGCAAGGACAAAGCAATAAAGAATAATATATGGTTCTCCATTGTTCATCCAACATAAAGGCAATACGGAATATTATATGGTCCTCAACTGGTTTAAAATCCTCAAGAAAACTAGATCAACAATTTTATATAAATAATCGAAGTTTAAAATTCAACTTTCTAAAGTAAAGTCAAGTCAACCGATGAATTGGCGGTCTTTTATAACTATCTTACCGTTTCAACACATAGGCTTATTTTCACAACTTTACCTTAATTTAACTCCTTTTGATAAAACCTATTAGAACATGATTAGACTTGGATGTATACATTAAACCTTATAAAATTCCTACCTTTTTTACATAAAGTTCCTGCTAAAAACCTTCTTTGAGTTTAACCTATTTATGTCATGTGAGTGACTTTCTGAAATCAAATAAACTAATCAACTCCTTAGTCACAATAAGACCTTGGGACTAAATCCAGATTTTATAAAAATGTTTAAAGACAGCTAATGTAAATATTGTTTTATTATAATGTATTATAATATCAAAGAGTTCAGCGGGTCGTGCGCAGTAACTCAACGACGCTGAAGAACGATAACTTTGTTTTCAGTAGAATCAGTTTTGTCATTCAAAAGGGTGGAGTCGCAGCTTGTCTGCTTACATGTCTCTCTATTGTAATTGGATCCTATTAATGTTAATCAAGATGGTTTTTTTTAAAATACATATATATACAAATGAAATTAGCATATAAATGAAATTAACGTGCTAAACGTGAGAATCAAGTAGAGTAATTACATATACAAGTAGAGTAATTATGTAATTACATCATCGAGTAATTAATTTGTAATTATATATACAAGTAGAGTAATTATGTAATTACTCTATAATAATTACTCTATGATATAATTACATAATTACTCTACTTGTATATATAAGGACTCTACTTGATTCTCACGTTTAGCACATTAATTTTATTTGTATTTGATCCAAACCTTGTATATATATATATATATATATATATAATAGGAGACAAAGGCAAATTAAGACATTTGATTTTAAGTAATTTACAACCAATAATACACAATGTGCATATATAAAAAAGGACAAACTTGTCTTTTAAACACATAATTCATACGGTTTGTTTTAACTCTTTAAAATATTTACATGTTTGCACCCCCAACTTTAGTCAACTTTTGTCCGATGAAAGAATAATTACATGTTTATTCCTTCGTCTTTAGCCATATATTAACTTAAATTTCAATTTTAAACCAACTTTTTAAATGACCATAACTTTTTCGTACATTAATATTTTTCTTAAAAAGTTACACCATAAAGACGAACATTTTATTCATTTTAATTTGATTATAATATTGCTATAGTTTTATAAATTAAATAAATTACCACATTTGGTGTTCACAATCGGTTTTGACGGTCCTATGTTAACCCGTGAGTCCAACAGTTAGTAACATCTTTTTGACGTCGAAAACCAAACACTGAAACCACACCAATGACCGGTTTTAGGGGTTTAGACCAAATCATGAATACCAAATACCCAGCCGCATCGTGCGGGCGCCCATCTATTGTGTGTGTGTGTGTCAAAGGTGTTTAAGCCCCTGCTTATCAGTAAATATTGTATTCAACTCTTGGGTTGTTTAATTATTTTAAATAAAGAAAAATGTTTTTCCATGCGCAAATCATAAAAAAAATCAAAAGGTATGCCGACTCTTGGTCATACTTACACGAGTCTCATTTTAATAAAACATTTCAAGCCTGCATAGACCTAGTCCAGGAGCCTATGAACTTAAACTGGATTGGCGTTTTCGGATCCTAGTTTCTGAACAAGGGTCTATAGATCACTTCCTAGGATAACACCCTCCGAACTGAACACATCTTCAAAAACATAAGGCCATCTGAAGAAACACTAATGGACCCCGGGCAGATTACGGATAATCTGGGGGTTAAATAGATGTTTCCCACGAGGGGTTAGACCCGGCAAGATGGTTCTTCTGATAACCTGCAAAACAGACACCGTGAGCTCGTCACTGAGAAGGGGGGGTACCTCCTTGTGACCACCCTCCGGCGTGAGAATCAGACTAGATTGCTCTTGAATATAAATGTATATTAAGAGATTGCTAGAGCAGATATCAGGTATAAGATGTAAGATACAAGATAATATATATGATAAGATGAGATGATCATACCATTTGGGGTATTTATAGCCGAAGGTAGGTTTCCAAGAAGGTGTAGCCGGCTGAATAGTATTCCTGTTCTACCAACTGTGGCCTACGCACGTGCCCTGCTGGTAGTTGGTGGATAGGCAGCGGCTGACAGTGACCAGGCCTGCTGTGTACTATTCCTTTTCCACCAACTGCCGGCTATGCACGTGGTATGACAGGAGTTGGTGAGTAGGCAGCGGCTAATAGTGACATACAGTACAAGAGCATGCTGCTCGCCATACTGTTGTCAATGGGCTGTCGTATCTTTGGTCAGATCTTTTGCCCATACCTCGTCAGGTACAGTACAAAAGATCTTCCAGTATCGTACGGACTGGCTCATTTGGGCGGGAGTATTCCCCCTCCCGCCTTTGTGCGGGATTGTTCCCGGCTTTGCTCATTCCTTCTTCAGGTGACTACTGAATTATCATGAGAGTTAAGCCTTGTGCGTGTAGCCTTGCTGCGCGGGTAGCCTTCCCTGATGGCTGGTATCCGTAACTGCGGGAACAGGCGGAGTACTTGGAAACCATTGGGAGGCGTTTTCTGCGGGAACAGCTAGCGTACTGCGCGTAAGGACGTCACGTCTCTGAGCATGGTGGGTCCTGCCGATCCAGTTGGTTTCTGCGCAGACGTCTCTCTTTGAGGTGAGTCTTGCGAGTTTGGTCTTTGCGCAGACGTCCCTCTTTGAGGTGAGTCTTGCGGGTCCAACTGCGCAGACGTCTCTCTTTGAGGTGAGTCTTACGGGTCCAACTGGGCTCTGCTTGGACCTACCTCTTCAAGTCCCCCCAGTCCAATGTTCTTCTCATGAATGTTTAATAAAGTGAGGTGAACTTTTGGACTTAAGCAAAGGGTTTTTGAAAAGGTTTTAGTTTCAAGGTTTTCCATGGGGATTTTTCCCGCGGAAGTCCTAATGTCACTTGCAGAAATTCCCGACTTTCCTGCTTGATCTTTGGGTATGATGCGGGTAGGTCTGTAACCTCCTCGCAAGTCAGGAGCGTTGAGTCCTAGTTGTGTGGATTCTCCATGAGGTTTTGGTAGTTTTGAACATAGTGATCAATTATGTTAAAACCACCAATTCCATCTTGAAGCTTCAAACAATCTAGTTTTCGACGTTCCTGCTATGCGGGGATGTTATTCCCGTTTCCGCAAGCATGGCCCGGAAGATCCTTCTTGGTTTCATTTCCCTGCGGAGTGCTAGGTATGTGAAGGGTTTTGCCTTGACACTGTACCCGCACTCGTCTTATAGTTACTTTACTTCCAAGGTATTCCTGGCGTCAATTCCCTGCAGGTGCTAGGTATGTGAAGGGTTTTGCCTTGACACTGTACCCGTACCCGTCTTATAGTTACTTGGTTGCCGAGGTATTTTTGGCTTCAATTCCCTGCAGGTGCTAAGTATGTGAAGGGTTTTGCCTTAACACTGTACTCGCACCCGTCTTATAGTTACTTGGTTGCCAAGGTAAGGGGTATTTTCCCGCTTACTTTTGAATCTTTGGGACTTGCGTTATAAACGTTACATGACTTGCGCATGCATATTTTAGTTTATTTTAGCAATTTTCCCAGTGTTTTGGATAAGTTAACCGTTCGACGCGCGTTTGTCAATAGGTTCGGTTTCCTCTCATGATTTGTGCGGTTAGGACCGGCACTTTCATTTAGTGGGATGACCAAAGTTTACCTATGACTGACCTGCGTGAAGGTTTGCCGTTTTTTGGGTTTATGCGGGTTTTACCGCCTTTCCCACGCAACGGCTTTCTTTCACACTTATGTATGCGGTGAAGACCGGCATATCCGTGTGGAAAGTTAAAAGTATAAATGTAAAATCATCAGCGTCGATGTTCTAAGGAGAATCATTTCCATTAGAAGTGGCTCTGGGCCTTTTCTTTACAAATTTGGAATTGATCTACATGTAACATTTGCGTAATTGAGCTCCGTTCCATGTTCGTGGGACGGGAGTGCCATCGAGCCTTTCGAGCCGGTATGCGCCCTTTCCCAGTACTTGTTTGATAACGTACGGACCTTCCCAGACAGGGGTCAGCTTTCCTGGGCGCTCTTGGTTCGAAGCCTCGTTGTTACGCAATATGTAGTCTCCTACATTGAAGTTGCAGAGTTTTACCCGCGTGTTGTAGTACTTTTGCATTTGTCGTTTGTAGTTCTCTTCACGCATTGCGGCTAAGTCTCTGCGTTCCTCGGTTAGCATAAGGTCTAACCGTCTTTCCGCATCATTGTCCTCTGGTTGAATCATGACCCTTGGTGAGGGTAAACCAATTTCGACCGGGACCATGGCTTCAGTGCCATAAGTGAGGCTGAACGGGGTTTCTCCCGTACTTGCCTTTTTCATCGTTCTGTGTGCCCAAAGTACGTGTGGAACTTCGTCCACCCAGCCGGATCTGTGTTCCAATAGTCTTCTCTTTATGCCGTCGACGATGCTCCTATTTGCTCTTTCCACCTCACCATTACCCTGCGGGTGCGCCACCGAGGTAAAGGTGTGGGTGATTTGAAGTTCTTTAAGCCACTGTTGTAGCTTCTTGTCAGCAAAGTTGGTGCCGTTATCGCTCACCAAATTCTGTGGAAGCCCGAAACGACAAATAATAAATTCCCAAATGAATTTTTTAATATATTTTGCAGTCGTTTGGGCTAAGGGTTTTGCCTCTATCCACTTGGTGAAGTAGTCGATGGCGACCACTAGAAACTGGACGTTCCCTGCTGCTGTGGGAAATGGGCCTGTCACGTCGATGGCCCACTTCTGAAATGGCCATGCAGAGGTGACTGGAACAAGTTCATTCTTTGGGCGATGCGTGTTGGGTGCGTAGAGCTGACAAGACCTGCACTTTCTGATGTACGCCAGCGCATCCGTATGCATCCCCGGCCAAAAGTATCCCGCGTTGTTTAGCTTAGCTACAACTGCGCGTGGACCTGCATGTATCCTACAGATGCCTTCGTGTACTTCCCTTAGGAGGTAGTTGGCATCTTGGTCGTCAACGCATCTGAGGAGGGGGGCAAGAAAGTTACATCTGTAAAGGATGTCATCGATGAGTTGATAGTTCAGTGCTTTACAGCGTAGTTTTCTTGCCTGTGTTTTTGACTCTGGTAGTATACCCGCCGCAAGGTAATTTATTATTGGTGTCATCCACGTTTCTGTGCCGGTTTGGATGACAAAGACTTCCTTGTGTGGGACTGATGGTGCTCCAAGGAGTTCAATGCGGATGTCCTTTCCCAAGTGGGTGAAAGCTAATGACGCAAGCTTGCTTAACGCATCCGCAGATTTGTTTTCGCTACGCTTGACGTGTATGACTTTACAATCATTAAAATCGCGCATGAGGGTTTTTGCTTGAGCGAGGTACAGGGCCATTGTGTCGTTCACGGCCGTGTACGTCCCGTTTATTTGATTGGCAACTAACATGGAATCCACATGGGCTTCCAAGTTCTTTACTCCCATTTTACGCGCAATCCTCAACCCGGCCAAGAATGCTTCATACTCAGCTTCGTTATTCGTACTTGGAAAGTCTAGTCGAATAGCGTAAGTGTATTCTTGGCCTGCTGGGTTGGTAAGTTTTAACCCTGCGCCTAAGCCCTCGCTGCTGGCCGCTCCATCAATGTAAAGTCGCCAGACATCATCGATGTCATGTGCTGGAGAGGGTTGAGCCTCGTCCTGGCACTCTTTCTCCCGCGATGCGGGGACTTCGGCAATAAAGTCGGCCAAGACCTGGCCTTTTATAGCTGGCCTTGGCTTGTACTTTATCGCGTATTCTCCCAATTCTATTGCCCATTTGGCTAGGCGTCCCGAAAGTTCGGGTTTGCCTAAAACGTTTGCAAGTTTGAAGTTGGTGAGAATAGTGATTGGGTGACCTTGGAAATATCGTCTTAGCCTGCGTGAAGCCTGTACAAGTGCTAAGACTAATTTTTCCAGGGTAGAGTACCGAGTTTCGACGTCTGTTAGGAGACGGCTAACATAGTAGATTGGCATCTGGATGCCTTTTCGCTCGACTAACAGGACGGCCCCGGTTGCTCTATCTGTGGCGGAGAGGTATAGGATTAATTCCTCTCCCGCTTCTGGTGCTGTGAGCGTTGGGAGTTCGATCAAACGTGACCGAATTTCCTGAAAAGCTGCTTCCGCTTCTGGTGTCCAGCAGTGCGTTTTCTTTAGACAGTTTCTCAGCGTCGACACGAATGGGAACGACCTATCCGCATGATTTGCCAAGAAGCGGTTAAGTGCGACTAGGCGTCCGTTCAGTGTCTGAGCTTGCTTGATGGTAGTAGGTGATTCCATTTTGATAATGGCTTCGACCTTTTCAGGGTTCGCTCTGAAGCCATCTTTTGTAACAATGACTCCTAAGAACTTCCATTCTTCCATCCCAAAGGAACACTTGCTCGGGTTGAGCTTCATGTTTATCCTTCTGAGTGTGTTAAATGTTTCTTCGATGTCTTTCAACATCGCTTCTGGGTCAAGGCTTTTGATGACCAGGTCATCCATGTATACTTCCAAGTTCCTCCCAATTTGGGCCTGAAACTCTTTGCCCATCAGGCGTTGATATGTGGACCCAGCATTCTTAAGTCCGAATGGCATCATTTGATAACAGAATGTGCCATCGGGCGTCCGAAATGCAGTTTTGTCCTGATCGTCAACGGCCATGTGGATTTGATGGTACCCTTTATACGCATCAAGGAAGCATTTAAGGCGAAACGGTGCTAACGAATCTACCTTAAGATCAATTTCGGGTAACGGGTAACAATCTTTGGGGCATGCTTTGTTCAAGTCTTTGAAATCTATGCACATGCACCATTGCTTGTTAGACTTCGGTACCATAACGGGATTTGCAACCCAAGTTTGATATCTGCTAACGCGTACGATGCCCGCGTCAAGGAGTTCCTTGACTTGGGTTCTACACGCGTTAGCTTGTTCCGCCCCCATTACTCTACGCTTTTGTATGACCGGCGTAAAAGCCGGGTCACACTTGAGCTTATGCTCTGCTTTACTTCGAGGTACACCAGTCATGTCTGCTGGTTTCCATGCGAAGATGTCAGCGTTTTTCTGCAGTAAGCGTTTGAGTAATGTGCGTGTAGGATCAGTGATTGTTGGGCCAATGGTAACAGCCTGGTCAGGGTATTTGCCATTGAGGGCCCATTTTTCTGGTTCGGTGATGGTTGGTTTAGCCATATTTGGTTTGGGTTTAGATGAGACAGATGCGATGCATACCTGGGGGATACCGGTGATCATCGCTACACCCTCAGCAGTTGGCCATCCCATCATGCCGTGGACTGAAGATACCACGGCGTTGAATCTTGCCATCCCGTCTCTCCCGAAGAGAATATCGTATGTGTGGTGTGGCTTCCTCATTACGACGAAGTCCACGTCTTCTGTGCGGGAGTATTTCCCGTCCGTAAGAATGACGGGGAAAGATAGGATACCCAGGGGGGTGTTTGTGCTGCCGTCGAACCCTTCCATTGAGGCGTAGACCGTTTCCAGGCGTTCCTTGTCTTCGTCGTCTAGCTTGTCGAAGAACTGCCTGTACATAACCGTTGACGAGGCGCCGTTGTCAACAAGAGTGCGAGAAGTGATGTAGTGCCCCAGCTGGCTTTTGATGACGATAGGGCCTTCTTTGCTGGGTCCTCCTGGCACTCGCGGGAAGCGAACCTCAGCTTCTTTCCATGCGCATGGTTCTGTCGTCCGTCTTTTTCTTCCTCTGATGTTACCACGAACCATGTGAATGCTGATGTCAACGGGCTTTCGTCCGTTGCTTTTGTATCGGTTGTCATTCTTCCCTCCATTCCTGATTGATGCCACCAGGTGTGTAAGTTTGCCCTCCTTGACGAATGTTTTGATAATATCCCTCAAGGAGGAACACTTCTCAGTGGTGTGACCCTTTGTGCCGTGGAAGTCACAGTATTTGCTCTGATCTGCGTCGGGTCGTTGCCGGACCGTTGGAGCTTTTGGCCATGGGAGTTTCTCAGTGGCAAATATCTCCGTGACGCTTTTGGTGAGCGGCGTCCACCTGGGGTGTCGGCTTGATGGGTGTGTATTACCCCTTCCGCCTACTAGGGAGCGAGAGCTGGATGAGGTGTCAAAGTTTACCCTTGACTGCCACATGCTTAGCTTCCTCATTTTGTTTTGCCGGGCGGTCTGGACGTTGTTTTCTCTTGTCCTCTGCGTATAGAAGTTTGTAGTCTGGGGCAGATTCCCACCCAGTTGCTTCTCTGTTTCGGCAAAGCGCTTGGCTGCCGTCATGATGGCATCCCATGTGGATGGCATGCCATCTTTACCCGTCAACGTGCGGATAAGCTCTGGGTATTCGGCGCCTTGGATGAAAGCGGCGCGAACAAGGTCCTCGCTTATAACGCCCAGACTCAGCTTTTTCGAGTTAAAGCGAGTGATGAACTCTAGTAAAGGTTCATCCTTATCTCTAACGCAGTTGAGGATCGTCCACTGTTCTTTAATATATTTCCTCTGTTGACTGAAGTGTTGGCTGAACTTGTGTTGGAAGTCCGCCCAATCATAGATGTGGTGGACCGGTAAACGGTCAAACCACGCTCTAGCCGCTCCAACCAGTGTCATCTGGAACATATAACACCATGTGGTTCCATCCAGTTGCTGACGGTTGCCCCCGCTATGAATCTGTTCAGGTGATCATCTGGGTCGGATATACCATCATAAGTGCCGATGTTGGGCATCTGCTTGGCACTTTTCGGGGCGATTGCTTCCGCAATGTCCCTTGCAAACTTGGATGTTCCCGCGTTTGCAGCAGTTGGTCTGAAGGTTTTGGAGAAGTCACGTGGGTTTCCCCCCGTGTTCCTTTGTTTGAAGGTTTCTCCGAAATTCCTTCTCGTTTGGAAGTCCGTTTCCTTACGCTTCCCTTTCGCCCTAAGGCGAGGGTTTGCGTCGGTGTCGGATTCCTCCCGATCATCGTCCGAGGACTCGTACTCACTGCTCATGTTAAGCTGTTGTCGAGTGCTTCCAAATTCGTCAGCCTGTTGGATGGAACGCAAGCGTTCGTCCAACTTGGCTTGGAATTCCTTCTGACGTGCCTCCGCCCACGCTTTAACTTGTTCAAGTGTTTGGCGAGGGAGTCTCGTCTGTTGTCCTTCCGCCTGGGTATCGGTGAATCCCAGTGAGCGATTATTTACTGCACTTGCCCCAGCATGGGTAACTGGGGTAGTGTTCGTAAAATTTACTGCACTTGCCCCGGCTTGGGTAACCGGGGTAGTGTTCGTAAAAACTGTGTAGTCGCCGGTATTCCCCTCAATAGCTGGGGTTGTGGTTACCGGAGTTTCTTTAACCATCTTTCCAGAAGTTTGAAAAAACTGAAAAGAAATGAAGTTATAGCTTTTATGCACGGATGGCGCCAATGAAGAAACACTAATGGACCCGGGGCAGATTACGGATAATCTGGGGCTTAAATAGATGTTTCCCACGAGGGGTTAGACCCGGCAAGATGGTTCTTCTGATAACCTGCAAAACAGACACCGTGAGCTCGTCACTGAGAAGGGGGGGTACCTCCTTGTGACCACCCTCCGGCGTGAGAATCAGACTAGATTGCTCTTGAATATAAATGTATATTAAGAGATTGCTAGAGCAGATATCAGGTATAAGATGTAAGATACAAGATAATATATATGATAAGATGAGATGATCATACCATTTGGGGTATTTATAGCCGAAGGTAAGTTTCCAAGAAGGTGTAGCCGGCTGAATAGTATTCCTGTTCTACCAACTGTGGCCTACGCACGTGCCCTGCTGGTAGTTGGTGGGTAGGCAGCGGCTGACAGGGACCAGGCCTGCTGTGTACTATTCCTTTTCCACCAACTGCCGGCTATGCACGTGGTATGACAGGAGTTGGTGAGTAGGCAGCGGCTAATAGTGACATACAGTACAAGAGCATGCTGCTCGCCATACTGTTGTCAATGGGCTGTCGTATCTTTGGTCAGATCTTTTGCCCATACCTCGTCAGGTACAATACAAAAGATCTTCCAGTATCGTACGGACTGGCTCATTTGGGCGGGAGTATTCCCCCTCCCGCCTTTGTGCGGGATTGTTCCCGGCTTTGCTCATTCCTTCTTCAGGTGACTACTGAATTATCATGAGAGTTAAGCCTTGTGCGTGTAGCCTTGCTGCGCGGGTAGCCTTCCCTGATGGCTGGTATCCGTAACTGCGGGAACAGGCGGAGTACTTGGAAACCATTGGGAGGCGTTTTCTGCGGGAACAGCTAGCGTACTGCGCGTAAGGACGTCACGTCTCTGAGCATGGTGGGTCCTGCCGATCCAGTTGGTTTCTGCGCAGACGTCTCTCTTTGAGGTGAGTCTTGCGAGTTTGGCTTTGCGCAGACGTCCCTCTTTGAGGTGAGTCTTGCGGGTCCAACTGCGCAGACGTCTCTCTTTGAGGTGAGTCTTACGGGTCCAACTGGGCTCTGCTGGGACCTACCTCTTCACCATCTCTAAAGTGATTGGCAAAGTGCAAAGTGTACGTACCACATTGGGCATACCCATCGCCTATGAGAGTCATGGTATTGCGCACTCTTAGGTCCCCACGGGTTTCTTTATTAAAGGAAGGAATATTAAGGAGCTAGTACTCCTCATGGTGTGTTTGTAGGGGCCCGTTTTGTATTTTAGTCTTTTGTATTTGTTTAATCTATTTACGATGTATTTTGTTAGTTTGTTAATTTGTTTGTTATATGTTTAGGTCTGAGGTCATGTAAGCCCATTTGGGCCGTTTATAATACAAAGAGACATGACATGCTTCTCCTATAAATAGGAAAGCATGTTTATGCACTCACTAACCTTTTTGAAAATACTCAACCTTATCTCTTCATCAACTCTCTCCCTACTCCCTCTTTCTTTCTATTTTCGGGTAATAACAAACACCAACAAGATCCGAGATCTCAGTTGCTTACTAGTGATTTTCCGCTAGCTAGTAAGTGAGATTGATTCAAGAACTTTGTTGTTTGATTGATCCGCTCTTAGGACCTACAGTGTTTATCCTCTTATGTGGGACAAGTTCCCCCTCTTTTTCTTTCCACTTTGCGCAGCTTCCACAGCTTCAGACACACAAATTTAATCTTCAATATCTCATTTGTCTTAGCTCTGTTTTGACATGTTTTGGTTCATTTTGAAACTCTTACACGGTAGAAAACAAAACCAGCAAGTAGAAAATGTATTAATCACAGCTAAAATTAATTAGTTTTATCCAAAGTTAGTAAAACTAAATTTTTTCACATTTTTTTCCGACAACAAACATCGCCATTCATAACTTATGAAAAGACTAAATGGCTAAAAGTTCAAAAGGAGAAAACGAGGAATAAACTACACATAGTTGAACATCTTCCTAGCATAAACATGTCATTGCTATCGATCGTACAATAGTGTTCTCGTGCATTCATTAGCAGATGGAAGAGATTTATGTTCACAGAAGCTCTCTCCGTTGAAATAAGCATGTTGTTTTGGTTCAGGCAAGGATCCCTCACCAACCAGCATCAGAACCACCGACAACATCATTGGTCTATCTTTCCCAAACTATCCACACCCAAAACATGGTCGTTTAGCTCGGATTATAATCATCACCCACTGGATTTTTTAATTCAGCCTATAAAATGCCACGTGTCAAGATTTTTCAAAAATCCATTCGAATGTACAATTCAGTCGCTTTCAACTAGATTTTATGGTTGGATTAAAATTCGGTCGAGTTATGATTATAATCCGGACTAATCAACTGATTTGGGTGTGAATAATTTAAGAAAACACATTTCAAGTAGACAAAATATTAACTTTTAAAAGTGAAATTGACATTTTGAATTTTTTCTCCCTATAATCTAGTACATGCAATATTCAATATACACCATTTGTGCAATGAGCTCACCAAAAAAGAAAATTTAACTTATGACCACAACTCTGTCCCCACCAAAGTTACTATTTGTAGAAAAAATTGTCACATACCTAACAAAGACCACCATCCAGTTGACTCCAAGAACGTTGAATTTTAACAAACTACCATTGCTTCCTCTCAAGCATTGGATCATCAATGAAAAACCACTCCATTAATATATTCTTCTTCATTGCTTTGATCTTCATTCCATTCACATATTATTCTTCTGCACTTGATACCATATATCCAGATCAAGAACTCAAGGATGGCAATTCCCTTGTTTCCGAAGGCGAAATGTTCGAATTGGGATTTTTTAGCCCCGGGAAATCCAAAAACCGATATATCGGGATATGGTACAAGAAGATATCATACGGTACCGTTGTATGGGTTGCTAATAGAGACAAACCAATTAGAGATAATTCAGGAATTATCAAACTTACCATAAATGGAAACTTACTAATTCTCAGTAGCCGCAGCCGGGTGGTCTGGTCATCAAATTCGAAGGTATCTTCACGGAGTAATATGGTGACAATGCAGCTTCTAGATATGGGAAATCTAGTTGTCTGGAATAAAAATAAAAGTGAAATAGTTTGGCAAAGTTTTGATTATCCTAGTGACACACAACTACCCGGAATGAAATTTGGTAACGATTTGGTAACCGGGTTACAAAGGTTTTTGACATCTTGGAAGAGTCCGGATGATCCTGGTATAGGCGCGTATAGGAATACACATGACACGAATGGGTACCCGCAAACTTTAGGGTGGCAAGGTGATGTTTTGTTAAGAAGGCGTGGACCGTGGAACGGGCTTGGGTTTAGTGGTTTCCCTATTGAAAAGGAAAACCCGATTTACTCGAGCGAGTTTGTGATGAATGAGAGGGAGATCTATCATAGATATGCGCTTAAAGGTTCGGTGGTGCAAAGGTTAGTTTTGTCGTGGGATGGGAAGACAGAGTTTTTGCAATGGATTGAGCGGATACAAGATTGGATTGTGTATGCAACCGGGAAGGTAGATAGTTGTGATCGGTATTTACTTTGTGGTGCTTATGGGATTTGTAGTATTAACAAGCATCCACCTTGTACTTGTATGCACGGGTTTGAACCACGAAATCCTGAAGAATGGGCGGCGTCTGATTGGGTGAGCGGGTGTAAGCACAAAAAGGCATTGAATTGTGGGCATGGGAGTGAGAGTGATGATGTTTTTTGGAGAGTTGCACGAGTGAAAGTGCCAGACACACGACGGTCATGGTATAATGTGAGTATGACACTCGGAGAATGTGAGATTGTTTGCAAAAGGAACTGCTCTTGTACCGGTTATATGAGTTTGGATATTAGAAATGGAGGAAGTGGATGTTTGCTATGGCTTGATGAGCTTTCGGACACTAGAGAGTATGATGTAAATCAAGATATTTATATAAGAATTGCAGCCTCTGAGTTAGAAGGTACACAAGCTATTTCTCACTTGTATATAGTAAGGGTTAATTTCCTTCTATTCTAGTTAAGATTCAGTTAAAATTTTAGTCACTTTTACATGAGCTAAATTATCATTATTTCTTGATAAAAGGTCTTGTGAACTCGCGGTCCGATCCCAACGAAAGGAAAAGGATACATATACTAGTGCTTTTAACTTCATTAGCGGTGTCACTTCTCTTAGCAATGGTGTATGCGTGTAGAAAAATTAACAAAACGCCTCACATGAAAATACGAGGTAATGTTTACACGTTTTCTTGTTTATAGGATACGAAATTTAACAAAACCATGTAATATGTCATTTTGTAGGAAAGTGGAATGTTCACAATGAAAAAAATACAAGTTTGCTGATGGAACATCTTGATGATTTGCAATTTTTAAGCCTATATGAAGTAGCCAAGGCCACATGCAACTTCAGTGTCTCCAATAAGATAGGAGAAGGCGGCTTTGGTCCCGTTTACAAGGTAACTTCTTTATACTTCTTTATAAATTGTCATAAATTGTTATTCATAATCATAAACCTAATCTTTTAGGGTGTGCTGGGAAATGGAAGAGAAATAGCCGTGAAGCGGCTCTCAGAAACATCTAAACAAGGACTTGATGAGTTTAAGAATGAAGTCATATGTCATGCAAAGCTTCAGCATCGGAATCTTGTGCAGCTTTTTGGATATTGCATTCATAAACACGAACTGATTTTGATTTATGAATACATGACTAACAAAAGCTTGGATTCGTTTCTTTTCGGTTTGACTCACTCTCCATTATGTCATAGTATCATACTTTCAAACTTTATATAATAACACATGACATAGTACTCACCTTTTGGCAGATGAAGCCAGAAGTTTGATGCTCAATTGGCCTCAACGATTCAACATAATACATGGGATAGCTCGAGGTATTCTCTATCTCCATCAAGATTCCCGTCTCCAAATTATCCACAGAGATCTAAAGGCAAGTAATATTTTGCTGGACGGTGACATGAATCCAAAAATATCAGACTTCGGCCTTGCTAGAAAGTTTGTAGGGCACGAGACTAGTGCTAAGACAAAGAAAGTGGTCGGAACATAGTAAGAATCCTCAACTATATATAATACATTGTTTCCTAGAAAAACAGGGTGTGCAAGGGTTGGTTTGGTTTGATTTGGTTTTGGGCTCCAACCAAACCAAAAACTGAAAGTTCAGCACTTCAGCTTTTGGGTTTTTGAAAACCATCCGGTTTCAGTTTTTCAATATTATCATTTGGGCTTGAAAATTTTGAGTTTATAGAAATAGCCTATAATAATGACTGTGTATTAAACTTTGGCCTTGAACTTTTTTGTTGATAATAAATGATTTTGTTCAACTAATCTACGAATTTTATTTTGTTTAACTTGTTCATAGCGGTTACATTTCTCCAGAGTACGCGGTACACGGGCGTTTCTCAACAAAATCAGACGTATTTAGTTTTGGTGTTCTTGTGTTGGAGATAGTTTGTGGAAAGAGAAACAAAGAGTTCTCTCATGGGGACCACAATGATAACCTTCTTGGACATGTAAGCTAAGTTGTAAGACCACATCCCAATATCTTGACCAGATACTAAACTATTGATTATTTTGATGTGTTTGGTTTTGATGTAGGCATGGAGACTATATAAAGAAGGAAGGTCCATTGAACTAATGAGTGCATCTTTACATGGCTCATGTGTGGTGGTATCTGAAGTACTAAGATCAATACATGTCGGGTTGTTATGCGTGCAGCATCATCCAGATGATAGACCAACTATGTGGTCGGTGGTTCTGATGTTGGTTAGCGATGGAGCACTGCCCGAACCCAAACAACCTGCTTTCTTCACTGATGAGAGCCGTGGTAAACTTGAATCTCTTCCATCGGTTGATGAAAGCACAATAACGCTTGTGTATGCTCGATAGCAAGCGCATGTTGAGGGTCATTGTTCCAATTACAAAATGTTGCACTTGTTATTTCATCACGGATGTTTGCCCGTTAATCAGAGTCAAACTTCATCCGACGGCATGCCTTATCTTCACTGAGATCTCACTATGATTCTAGCTTTCAGTTTATAGTAATATATTTGAGCAAGTTTTGTATTTAGAGTATGAATAAAACATAGCAACCATCCATTAAAGAGATGAAATCAAATGAAAATACAGTACAAATTCATATAACTTTGTTGGATCACACAAGCATCACACAAATCCTTTTTTTAAACCTTAAACCACACTAGTTCTTGTTGAAAACATAACATCCCCAGTACGCCTCTCGTTAATCTACATACCAACACCATCAGTTTGCTCGGCTTTGAATAACATCAAGCCCCATCTCACTAGGATCTGTCGCCTGCAACTCAACCTGAATACCATCAAGTTCCCTCTTGAACCTGTCCTTTGAGCTTGCATAGATCATCTTGTTCCTCACACGTGCAGTATCAGGAGACCTTCAGAAACACCAAATTACATCAATCGTCAAAACAGTTTACATGACCTTTAATTAACTTTTATGGCTAAGTGTTGTTATTGTTATTGTTACCATGCAATGAAGAAAATCCTGCTCTTTTGGACACCTTCTGGGGTCAAAAAATCATAATCGAAGACAGCATATCGGCATTCGTTCTCAGGAAGGCAAGCTGCGAACTCATCATAAGTTTGTGCTGGTTCTCCAACTTTTTCCACCATCACTTGCTTCTGTTTCTCTTCGATCTTGTAGATGATGAAACGGTGGGTCCGTTTTGCCTTCAAGTCCATGAACTTTAGCTTGCACTCATCGTGCACAGCCATACCTGATGCTGCATTGGCCTACAAGTTTGATCAAATCAAATATCAGTGTGATAGTCATACTATAAGGAGTGCAACCAACATGTGACAAGTGCAAAGTCCTATAGTGTACCAAACATATAAGCAACAGTTCACATTTTAACAAACCATTCTTAGAAGTTAACATAACTACATAAGAATCATGATAATTCACCAAACCATGATATCTAACTGACAGTAACTTAGAAGATGATAAGAATCATGATAATTCACCAAACCATTCTTAAACCGCAAGCGTAACCAATAGTGATTTGACTACATATTACCTAACCAGCATTTTGTTACAAGCAATCAACTAACTTAAGTTTCGGTATCAAATTACTGGTAAATCAAGGGTTTAAAAATCCTAGAAACAACATATGATTTGACTGTATATACCAATAATTACCATTAGTAAAAAATAATTAACATCCCCAAGAAATCAGAGCAAAATCTCCACAAGAATCAATTTATTACAGCAATAGGTGCAAGCGAGCGAGCTACTCAAACTGATCAATAAAAAACCCTGAAATGAGCCAAGCTTTTTCGAGCTCGAGCAGCCCGAGACTCAAATAATGCTCGTTTAGTTTTCGAACTCAACCCTTGTATGGAAAGCTCGTCGAGCCCCAACAAGCCTTTGTACTTTTAACTTTTACCTCTTTTGAACTTATATTTAAATTAATTTTATTTTAATTTTATATTGCACAGTCAAGCTCGAGCCTTAGAAAGAACCTTGTTATTACAACTACGGGTGCAAACGAGCGAGCTACTCGAGCTCTGATCAATAAAAACCCCCGAAATGAGCCAAGCTTTTTCGAGCTCGAGCCAAGCCCAAACTCATTTAGTTTTCGAGCTCAAACCTTGTATCAGAAGCTCATTTAGGCTCGTCAAGCCCCAACGAACCTTTGTAGTTTTAACTTTTACCTCTTTTGAACATATATATATATATATATTATTTTAATTTTATATCACACAGTCAAGCTCGAGCTTTAGAAAGGAGCTCGAAACGAGCCAAGCTCGAGCTATCGTGGCTTGTTTACACCCCTATTTACAACAAAATACTCAAATCATATTCATATACAAAAACAAATATCACATAAAAAGCTATCAACAAACATGAGATCAAGCACTTAGCATCACAATTAACACATAAATTGCAATTTATTCTTCAAATCTAAAAATCTCCACACAATCAAACAATTGTGAGTATATTACACACGCATCTAACAAATAAAACCTCCGATCTAGCTCAATAATATAAAATGAATCATCAGAAACAAAGATCGAGAGCATCGTCATCAACATATGTCACAAAATGAGTAAGGTGGATACAGATCGTGGTAATTAATATTATATCTCAAATCAAGTAAAGTTATAACTTAGAACAAAGCTATAATAATAATAATGATAATAATATGTGAGTAAAGAGAGTATTATGAGGTAACCATGGTTTCCGGCGGAGGAGAGTGGTGGATACAGTACTCCGATTGAGCGGTGAAATGACAAGACGTGTTTTTCTGCCTTTGCTTTTGCTTTTAATTTGGGGGTTTTCCGACCATTTTAATAGGCTGAACAGACCTTGATGTTTTGTGAGTTTTTTTGTTTTGGACCTTGGAGTAATATATGTGGTACGTTTGATATGTCAATTTAGATATTTCTTCTTGTTTTACTTTTTCTTTTTTATAAAATGATAGCAAGAACCGTCATTTGGATCATTGATTGACTCATCTGATTATCTTCATTTCAGCTTCAAGTGTAAACCTATCATAGGTAAGAAAACTTACGGATCCAACATGGAACCCCGGTGTTTTGTTACGGTTGTGACTTGAATACAAGAACTCCTTATTTTTAATATGAAGTTTTTTTGTGTCTCATCTTAACCACTTAGGTTAAGGATCATTGTCAAATGATAGCATCAAAGCAATGAACAATATAGATAGCCCTAGTCATTTAGTTTGTTGTTTATGAATGAATGGAATTTATAATAAGTTAAATCAAGTTTTATTTAATTTTTTTTATGTGTGCGTAAAAGGTTTTGATAAAAAAAATATTTTTCATTGAAGTTCGAAATAAGATGAGAAGACGTTAAGAAAATAGCGCATGGTTATCTACTATGTTAATGTTAACGAATTACAAGTTTCGTTGGCATTCTAATTGTTAGCTATGTGCGCTTTAGTGGAACGCCTAGCCAAACTCGGATGTCAAGCGTGGGCCCGGTTAAGACAACATAGTCTTGGCCCGAGTGGGGCGGTTGGAGCTCTCTCTAAGAGCTGTGGTTGATTATTCAACCACTATGAAAGTCACCGTTCAAAAAAAAAAGCTATGTGCACTTTAGCATTTTAGTAAATAAGTATTTTCAGTCATCTTAGTCACTAAATTTCTCAATTACGTTTCCTAGCATTTTCATCTTTTTTAAGTTATTTTCTACTAATTTTGGTTTTATAAAAATGCAAGGAAATTTATGATTTTCCTACACAAAATTTGATTATAAAAAAATACAAATTGTAACTGAAAGTTACAATTTCATTTCAAAATTTGATTATAAAAAAATACAAATTGTAACTGAAAGTTACAATTTCATTTCATGGTAGAAACATAGATATTACATCAACATAGCAAGTAGGCGGGCAACAAGCTGCGCCGCCACCCCTTTCTGAATTGCTTATTTGTAGATATACGGGTTTCTTAATGATAAGGTGAATAAAAGTTCATAGTTACCATAAAAGTGTGCTATTCAACAACAAAGGGACTGATTTGAGAGTTTTAAAAAAACTAGGTCCAAATTTGACTAAAGTTGCAGTTAGATGATTTTTCTGAATATTCGTTAAACTGGAAGGGCTTTTTTGTAAATTTTCATTCTACTTTTTCCTCTTCGCCACCTACAGTATTCATTCCTGCGTTGGATGCCCGCAAGCTAATAAAAGTAAATCACAGCCAATGGTAATGGGCCACGTGTCTTCTATCTTGTTTGATTTATTGCCAAGAGATTGGAATAAGGCTATGATAAGAGTGTACAAACGCTTAAAGGCAATAGTACAACCAAGTGGAGCTTCTTCGTCACCCCAACCTAGAGATGGCAATTTGGGATCGGTTTACCTAATCGCTGACTTATTTCGGATTATAAAAGCATGTTTTATGCTCGGTCAAAAACTCGTTGGATATCCATTGAGTAATTACCCATCGGGGTATCAAGCATACACGCATGTTTTGGGTATACGCATTAACAGTATTTTAAAAATATCAGTAAGTGACGAAGTGAGTGACAAAGTCGGTAATTAATACATTGATTTTGATTTTTTTAGTTTTATAATAATCAACTAACTTTATAATTATTGTTGAAAACTAGACGGGTGAATACGTTTCCAAAATGTTGGATTGATTAAAGGTGTGCTAATTGACTTTGTTAGTTAAACTATTTTCACAACTTATTGATCATGTATGCAATAAATAAATAGTTTAAAGAGATAGATGTGGCACAACCAGTTCACGAAGGTTTAAGGGAATGTTAACTAATCTACTATAGCCATCTCCCTAATCCTTCGATCGAGAGTTTATTTCACAAGTTGTTTCCACTAAACGATAGGAATCACCATTACATGTCTCCCTAAGCAAAGTTGGTAATCACCTTTTTTAATGTACTATATAAAGATATTGTGTATTCAGATGTCATTAAATATTCACTATGTTAAGACAGCAAAACCTCACAACATTATTTCAAGATGATGTTACTAACCCAAATCCACAGTACAATACTAGAATAAGACAACGTTTCCTCTCAAATCATCAACAAAATGATGAACAAATTACATAACAAATCACTAGAAGAAACTACAATGATGTTCCCTCAATATTACAATGTACGAAATAAATTAGAAAACTTATTCTATTAAGAAAACGACACAAATTGGAATTTGAATCGGTTAGTTGTACAATGGCAGCACTAATTCAAGAAATAAATTATTAAACGATGAAAAAGAAAGTTTTAAAATAAACAGCATATCTTATTTAAAAAGTAAATAATATATTTTAAAATAATTTAACATTATCACATCACGTCACATAAACCAATCAGATTTGTGTACTCTAAAGTTCAATACCATGTCTTTTAACCTTATATATAAATTTGTTGTTAATGTGTCATGAATTTTTTATCAAGATGTAACAATTGCACTAATAACAAACTTTAGGATTTAAATGAACTAGCTTTGTATAGGTTTTTTATGTACTAATGCAGAGTTCTTTCTATTAGGCGAACTTAGAATCAGGAAAGCATCGGGGTCCATAGCTCAGTGGTAGAGCATTTGACTGCATATCAAGAGGTCACCGGTTCGAACCCCGTTTGGCCCTTTTGTTTATATGTTTTATAAACAATTTTGTCGCCACCATAGCTTAATCACTTGAATGATTGAACGAATTACAAGCTAGCCCCAAAAAATTAACTTTTACATTTTCAGCAAATTATTTCTCTTTTTCATTTTTCACAATTGGTTTGGGTTATGTTCTTCCTTGGGATCATATAACTTTATATTGCCTTATTCTTAAAACTATGTCCATGTGAAAAGTCATGTACCTAGCTTCACTTGTTGAGCTAGAAGTAAAATGTCTACAATTTGTATTACTAATCAGACCCGGTTGTTATGCTTTATTGATTTTAAGCTGAGATGCATGAGAAGATTGATATATCGTTAGAAGATGTAATTAGTGAAAGTACATGTGTTGTTTGTCATACTCCTTTTACTTGATGTGGGTTAAAATATTTGGGAGAACTTGTTTTGTCGTTCAACCTACAACTAAGTTGTCAATGTGGTTGTAGATTTTCATGCCCCATAAGCTCCTTATTAAAATGTCATATATTTATATGTTACGTTAAGGGGTGGATGGGCACCCCACTTGCAAGTTTAGCGTGTAGCCGGAATACACCACCCCAAGTAAGCCTAGCCACCCGACTAGGGGAAGCAAGTTAGTTGTGCAACGGTACAAACCTAGCCGTCGAGCTTTTTATTAAAAAAAACTTTTAATTTAAAAAAAAATATCCTAAAACTTTTTCAAGGCATAATGACTTAATAAAAATGATATTTCATAAGTATTGTTATTTTAAGGTTGATTTTGATATCTCAATTTCAATTTCACGACATATTTATTTTGCAGCCTTCTTCAACCTTGATCATGATGTATTTCTTGGATGCTTGTTCCTAAGATGAAAAACACATGATGTATAATTGATAACCATTGTGGCTTAAGATAATTCAATTAGGTAGTGTTTGGTATGATGAAATAAAAGATGTAATGAAATGAATCATTTCAAGAGAATGAATTAAAGCATGTTTGGTTGTCATGTGTTAATGAAATAGGTTATTTCTTAAGGAATAAAACTCTTTCCATCTATAAAATTTTCATTCTTTTAACGAATAGTGTTTTTTTTTTCATTCCTTCAAAGAATAGAATGAACCAATAATAATAATAATCTCTATTATTTTTATTATATCAATATTATATTATAATTATTTATTTATATTATAGTTATTGTATATTATCAATATTATTATAATAATATATTAATATATATATTAATTTACAACTTCTTTAACCAAAAGTGTGCTTTAGAGGTTGTATTTGTTGCTTTAAAGGTTGTAACAACTGCTTAAAAAGTCGTATGTCCAGCATTGTGTATTGTACCTATTCGTTCGGCTTACACGTATCTCTTACTTTACACGTATCTCTACCACCACTACAAAAAAATTGACCTAAGGCAACCTTTATTTCACAAAAAAAAAAACTGCATTAGGTGAAGTTGCATTAAATCTGGTGCAACCTTTTTCTTAGATAACGCAACTGTTTTCTTCAAATGCAACACTTACACAACTGTTTTCTTCAACCTTTTTCTTAGATAACGCAACTGTTTTCTTCAAATGCAACACTTTTTAAGTGTTGCATTTGAAGAAAACAGTTGTGTAAGTGTTGCATTTGAAGAAAACAGTTGTGTTATCTAAGAAAAAGGTTGCACCAGATCTAATGCAACTTTTTTTTTTATGAAATAAAAGTACCAATTTTTTGTAGTGCACCATTTGATTCAAAAAGTTGTCTTGATATACCAATGCTCTCTCTCTCTCTCTCTCTCTCTCCTAGACTTCACAGGCACCGAAACCCCTGCCACTATCGTCATCGTAGGTACCACGGTGTTGAACAACCGCCTTCGTTACCACCATCAATATTAGTGTCGGTTCCACCCTCTTCAACAGCCGCCGCCGTAACCACCATTGCCATCGTGTTCACCGTCTTCAACCACCATCTGGAAACCCTAAGTGGTGTGATGAAGGTGGGGTCTGGTGGTTGGTTGTGTGTAGGCGGTGTTTCTACTGTTGTCGGGTGGGCGAGTTGGCTATCCTACTGTTGCCGGGTTTCTATTGGAAACTCTAGGTGACGGTGGTTGGTAGCGGCGGTGTTCCCTTATGTTTTCTTATCAATGTGTTGTTCCATCTAAACCTAAGTGGCAGCGGTGGCCGTGGAAACCCTAATTGCAGAAACCCTAGAACTGATGTGGTTGTTTTCTATCTGATTTTCTGAACTGATGCGATTAGCCCTAATGCCCTGATCTTGAGTTTTTTTTTAAAGGTGAGAAAGGAAAAGAAAACTAAAGGCAGTTAAAAAATGTATGTTTTTAGATGGAAAGAAAATGAGCGGTAGGAGTTAGGAAGGATTAAATTAATGTATTTTCTCAATAAGTTATCCTGGATAACTATTTTTTAACATCGTTATCATTTTCTTTCCTCTAATTTCCTTTCAACTCAACTAATTAAATAAAATTCCTTCCCTTTCTTATCCTTCCTCTCCTTTCATTTTCTTTCCTTACTTAAAAAACTCAAGAATAAGGCATAAATGTGGAATGCTTAATGCACGATGCCTTATAACTATAAGTTACTGTCTGTGATGTTTGTTTGGTATTTTATGAGGCTGATCGTTGTGTTTTGTGCTTGGCTCTGTTGTTTCTTCCAGTTATCTATTTTCCATTTGTGGCCTCAATGTGGTAACCACCGAAGCGATGACAGTAACGTGAGCTTCGGCACATATAGCTATTTTTTTCCTTTTTATGTGTGTTTGTCCTTTCTTTAAACATCTTGGTTTGGAGGTATGCACACGTTTAGCACCTGTTGGGTTTTGGGCGATGATGACTGACTCTTGGTGCGGTTACAATGGTGCTTGGAAGCAAGCAACTACAATTGTATGATCTGAGAGGTTGTTGACTTTTGTGACCACTATCTTAACATCATCAAAGTCAGTGACGTGCTTAAACCTTGGCATCTCTAGAGGAAAGAGTGGACTAGAAGAAGCCAAGGTTGAGCTTCTAACTACATATGCCTAAATTAAGCTGATTCGATTAATGATTTTTATCATGAAGTTCAATTCTTTCATGCTTAATTAATATCAGGAAAAAGGAAAGGCCAATATGCATGGTTTTCAAGTTTTGGTTTAGACTTGCTTACTGTAAATTATGTATATCCAATAATAAATGAGGAGGAATTTTTTTATGGAGTTTATGAGAAAATTCCAATCATTTTGGAATTTGAATCTCTTAAATTACAGTGAATTATTTTGGAATTTGGATCTCTTAAATTACAGTGATGGTGTTTGTGTGGCTTTTTTTACATGTTAGAGGGGAGGGGGCACTCATGGGTAGTACTCATGCACCGACCATTCATACACAGTTATTTCATTTATACCTTTAAATACCCACAAACCATAAAATAACCGGAAACACATACCCACAAGTACCCTAAAACTTTTTTTGTTTAAATTTAAAAATAAATAAACAATTAAATGTAATTAAAATTAAAATTTCATTGAAAATTAATGAGTATTTAATTTTTTAAAAACCTCCAATGGGTTTGCCATGTGGTAAACCTTTGCCACAAATTGTAATTTGACAAACTACCCATATAGTTAGGGGTGGGTTTGCCATGTGGTAAACAACTCATAAACCTTACCCATACTAATGCCCCTTCCCCTCTTATGGTTTCATATGGTGTTGAACATACTTTTCTGCACTGTTTTTATTTCTATGTTTGACTTAAGTTTAGCTAATGATTAATATGTGCAGGTTTGACAAGGTGCCCACGGTTATGTGGCTTTACAAGCTTTAAGTATTACGGACATGTATAGCGTGTATGTATTTGATAAATTAATTACAAATGAGTTGGTATTTTTACTAATTTAGCAAATCCGTATCACAAGCTTCTAACAATGCATGAAATAACTTAACGGTCGTGCCACATTATTTGTTTTGCAAAGTTTAGACCATTTTAGAGCTTGTATACAAGTTTTAGTTGAGAAAGTTATTACTAGCTTCTTTTAAGGTAAATAATATTGGTACACATTGGTGAGAGCTACAAGTCCCTATCTCTTTGTGTTTTCGAGTTCTTTTTTTTCCTCCCAACTTTACACTAGTCACTACCCGTCGCAACGCGGCGGGTGTAAATACTAGTTATTATTAGTTTGCATGTTATAATATAACTATTATTATATTACAATTACTATTATATTTAAATTTTGAGAAGTTAACATTTCACAATGTACATGTGTGATTCAACGTTTTTACGAGTATGCTTATTTGGTTAAATAATCTCGTTGTAAAGCGTGGGTCTTAAAAACTAGTTATTATGAATAATAATATTATTAATTATTATTATTCAACCTTTTTACGAGTATGTTTATTAGTATTATTTACTAATAATAATAATTATTATCATTGGGGAATAATAATAATAATAATAATAATAATAATAATAAAGTGAAGAATAATTTCATTCATATATGGTAACCAAACATGACAATGGAGGAGTAATAATTCATTTCATTCATTTGCTCATTTCATTACCACGTTCATTACATTCATTCATTCATTCATTCCATTACCTCATACCAAACAGACCCTAAATGTGTATCGACATATATGTTGTATATAATAATATATTCATCCTTAATAACTAAATAACAGTTGTATTCCCGATTTTACTTAACGAGAGAAAGGAAAGGAAAAGAAAGTTTATTTTCCCTTTCATCTCCTTTCTCTTTTTTTATCATTGCTTTTCAATTCTTTCCATTTTAGAAAAAAAGTTTTCCACCCACTTTTCTTCTTTATTTCACCCTTTTTCCTTTTATTTATTTCCATTAATGAAACTTGAGAACACACCATTTTAATCTTTCTTTTCCTTTCTCTCCTAAAAAAACTATAACACACCAATTCTTTACTTTCCATTCAATTCTTTTCCTTTCTCTTCAATATTGATCATTATTAGAGAAGAAAGGATTAATTAAACTTATAAGCATTGTTATCCCAACACACCGCTCAAGCCCCTAAAAGCTATTGTGCAAGGCCCCGTCGCCAGTGTCCTACATTTCGACGTTGGATTTACTCATTAACATAGTTCTAAACATCATAGTTAATAAAAACATTCGCGGAATATTAAAACATTACACGTTAATCCATAAACTTATCTTAACAATCATTTTGTCTTTCAAAATCTAAAACATAAATTAATAAACGTCTTGAGTCTTCGGATGCCAGACTCTTATTCTTCTGCCATGTGTCCTCATCAAGCGAGCTGCCTCATTCTACTCACCTGCATGCATACTAAAAGTCAGCTACGCTGAGTGAGTTCTAGTTAATCAGGTAACATTCAATACGTTCATTACTTCATACTATCGTACATACTTTATATCCTCTTACTTCGTACATTGTATATATTCTTACCTTCATACTTTATTCTAAATTCCACTTAACGTTATTCTATTCTGCCTCGAATATTATTAGGGTACGGTTCCTTTTTCTGCCTTGAGTATTATTAGGGCTCAGTCCCTTTTCTGCCTCGAGATTATAAAGGGCTCGGTCCCTTTTCTACCTTGAGTATTATTAGGGCTCAGTCCCTTTTCTTCTGTACCTGGCTACCTCTTACATTCATTCATAACATACATACATATCATTCATACATTATACATAACAATCATAATTATAGGTATAACTTGACAGTGCGTGCAATATCCTAAGATCGTTCACGTACCGACAAGCAACCATTTGTACTTTTCACAAAATCACTTATGGCATACACTTATCACTTAGGATAAATGTATTGACAATTCAATCGAGTATGCGCACAGCCCCGAAAACATAAACAAGGAATGGGGCTAGAACTCACCTGAATGCGGTTACGTTCACCGTTAATAGTTATTCCCTTCTTGAGCTGTGTACGGCTAACTGTATAATATTTACATGTATCAATTAACTATTACTACTCATATCACATTTCTATCTTTATATAACCCACAACGAACGGGGTTCGGGGGCAGCGCCCCTAGCAGCGGGGTCTTGGGGCGGCAGCCCCTAGCAAGGTCCAAGGGGCAGAGCCCCTGGATGGGGTCGAGCTGCCAGGACAGCTTGGAAAAATTTTATTTCTATAAACTGTCGTAACACATTTTCCATTAGGATTTTAGATCATTATTTAATTCGCTAACTTGAAAGTTCAGAGGCTTCTTTGTAATTAATTCAATCTTTTTCTAAGTCCAGGGACTGTTCTTTTCATTATGTTAAACTTCTGATTCGTTACTGGTTCATAACGAATTGGCTTATCTTAGCGAACTGGTTCCTATAACGAATTTGGTCCCTTTAACGAACTGGACTTCTTAACGAATCAGTTCCATAGCGAACCAGTCCATATAACGAATTGGTCCATCTAATTCGTTTTCTCTTTTAACGAACTGGTCATAACGAATCAAAGGTAATTCGTTACTCTTTTCCCCTAACGAATAAGAGACGAACTAGAGCTAGTTTGTCGTGCTCCCTTATGCGAATCAACTAACGAATCACCTTCCAATTCGTTAAGTTCCCATAACAAAGAGATAGGGACTTGAATACTATTATCCCCATTTATCACCAATCTCTTTGCAATGTATCATCAATTAATTATAACATACTCTGCCACTCATCCTATCATTCTCATTAGAACATTAATAAACAAACGAACAACATATATATCTCTTGGGTCATTCTAAAAGCACGTCTTGAATTCATGCTATAATATCATTCAGGTTCCAACAACTAACATACAAAACTAGAAGAGACAACCAAAGGTTAGGTTAATTACATTGAAAGTTTCTCCACCTTGAAGCTCCACTAACTTTCCCAATCTATCTTTAATTTTTATTTATATGAGTAACCTAAAAAAACGACGTTGCTTTTATTCCCCCCGCCATTTTAGACATTAATAGAGGTGTGTTGTTAAAAGTAATGTCGTTTCTTGTCTTTCAAATCACCCTTTTCACATTCAAAGATCATCGAGGATGTGAAGTCCTTGGGTTTCCTATGGATAAAGTGTCGGTCAAAGGAACCGGATATCACCTGGAACGCCTGGAGAAGGTTTGATGTCTTTAATTAAGGAATGTATGTAACGTATGGTTAGTAATTATACATCACTTGATGTTTCATGTATGTAATGTTTAGCCACTGGCTAATTGATGAATAAAATTTCTGTTGGCCGTTCAAAAAAAAATAAACATCCAACACTGCGTGGAGCAATTCAATTTTTTTCCATTTGTGAAGCTGTGTTTATTTGGTGATTCCAACAGCTCTCGTGTCGATGAGAACTCCATTGGGCCCGACAACTTGATCCATTATGATATTACAACCCAAAATATATATTTGAAAGTGACAAAATGTTTTTAAATCTATTATAATTTCATACTCTATATAAAATCATTCGATTCATAAGTAAAGTCACAACTCCGATCTAACCAGTGATGATTCTTACAAAATGTAAGTTGGACATTTACATGACAACTTATAAAAATTCTAATTATTTTCATTTTAATTGGTTTGATAGTTAATTGTTTTTTTTTGGTAAAGCCCATGATATTTAATCTTAATTAAGATATGATGGATGTCAGATATGGAATGATCTCTCGATCGATCGTATAGAGAACAAAATGATAATTGTCATTCTGTTCTTGAGAGCATTCACATCAACATACAAATCCACGTTCTTATTATCGGGTTAAAATGAGTTGACAAATTTAAATATATGGTTCGACGTGGGTTAGTGCCTTAAGGAAAAGTGTCAGGTTCGGGTTAAAACGAGTTTTGGATTGGAACGAGATCGGTGTAGGTTTAGGCTCAGATTAGGTTTCGTGCCGACACGAGTTTTCACGAAGGACTGGTCGATTTCGGTTTTTTGTTTCGCTTTTGTTCGGCTTCAGTTTTGTAGTTTCGTTTTGATCTTTTTTCGGTTTCTATCAACTCGGTTCAGTTTCCGTTTTTTGTTTCGTTTTCGTAGACTTTTCGGTTTCGATTAATTTTCGGGATCTCTTTTTTGGATGAACAAGGACAACGGAGGAAACATTTTTTTTTTTTTACTTTTTTGGTTTTTTATTTATATTTTGAGTTATGATTTTTTTAATTGTTTTTTTAAGTTAATTTTTGATGGTTTTTTTTTATCTTAATAAACCCTTAAAAAATAAATAATAATAATAAAATCATAACTCAAAATAAACAAAAACAAAAAAAGTAAAAAAACTAAAACGTTTCGTCTGTTGTCTTCGTTAAAAAAAACCTCGACCTAATTCCAACCTGGACCCATTCTGACCAAGACGCATTCTGACCCGAACTTGTTGACCCTAACCCGTTATGACCCGAACCCAAACAACCTTTTTTAAACTTACCCATTCCGACTCGTGACTCGTTTGGACACAACCCAACCCATTTGCCACCACTACTTAAAACTATTGGTCTAGTCATATCTAAGTTGAACTGGGTCAAACAAGCCTTGTATATATAAATACTCTTGAACCTCTTCAATCTCTCGTCACAAAAACCAAGGGTTTCGTCTCCACTACTTCATCACAGTTGGATCTCAAATCAGCGTCTTATTATTGCCGATACTGGTATGTTTATGTTTAACCTAATTTAATGTTAATATCATCTCCATGTTAATATTATCTCTTCCAATTCAATTCAAATCGAATTTATTAATTCAATAACCAAAGTAAACCATTAAATGTTATAAATTCTGTAAATTGTAAATTCAAACGAGTATTGAATCGAATTTGAAGCTTTGTAGCGTTTTATGGATCTAAAATACATGGATTACTTGTTTATTAGCTGAATTGGATTCTAGGGTTTGTAAATAATTTGTAATTGAAGTTTTATATGTAGCTTTAATATTATGAAACTGATTTTGCCCAAATTTTGTTGTTGGTTATTTAAAGGAAGTAGTCTAATATGTAATTTAAAGTGACTCGGGTTAACTTGTGTTAGTTAAATGATCGAACGTGAACGTAACTAAGCTAAGACCAATTAAAAGTAAATGTGAATGCCAATGTGTTGAGCCTAAAAGGTTATTTAAACTAGACTAAATTGTAATGGGCCTAAAAGATTTGTATAAGTATGTTAATGAACGTAAAGGAATGAACTTAAACAAACTTAAAGTAACAAACATAAATGAATTTACATGAATGAAAATAAACGAACAAACGTAAACGAATGTTCATGTACATAGATCAGTGAACGAGACATGTGCTAATGTTTGTTGACTTGCTCGGTTGTTTATCAAATACACGAACATAAATTAACTTATCACCAAACCGTTTATTAACGGTTCAATAAACGTAAACGAACAAACGTAAGCGAACGTCACCAACGTAAATGAACAAGTGAGACACGTCACACGTGTTCATGT
Organism: Bidens hawaiensis; assembly: GCF_021521415.1. Lineage (NCBI taxonomy): Eukaryota > Viridiplantae > Streptophyta > Magnoliopsida > Asterales > Asteraceae > Bidens > Bidens hawaiensis. The sequence continues at coordinate 49,802 of NW_027505099.1, read as the reverse complement.
CCATTTGTTTAACTACATGAACACAAACTTTTGTTGGTGTTATGTTCATTAAATAAATGAACTTCCTACTGAATATATCAATGAACATTCGGTTCGATTACTCGCCTAACATGGTTTCTGTTTAATAGATGGATAAAGGAAAAGCGGCGATGAGAAGCTGAAAATGGGCGGTTGAATTCACCGACGCTTCATCCACACTATCCACACGTGACATCCCCGACCCACCTGGGTTCACGCGGGTCCCACATGATCAAGACGATTCCACCCTAAGTTGTCAGCATAAAGAAGCCGAAGCAAATTGGAAGTCACAAAAAGCATGGGAAGTAGCTCAAGGCCCGTTCAAGAATCTACTTATGATGGGGTTTATGATGTGGATGGCAGGAAGCACAGTTCATTTGTTTAGCATTGGAATAACGATTTCGGCTCTTTGGCAACCCTTAAGTGCCCTTCAAGGGGTCGGGAAGGTTTTTGAGCCGTATAAACATAGTAAGGTGGACTTACTTGCACCTAAGTTGTTTATTGCCCTAAATTTGGGGGGCATGTTTCTTGGTGTGTGGAAGTTAAACTCTTTGGGGCTTTTTCCGACTCATGCGTCTGATTGGGTCTCGTCTTTGCCGCCTGCCCGTGAGGTTGAATATTCGGGTGGAGGTTTTGCTTTGTTTTGAGACAATAGATGCCTTTGTTAGCTTTTGGCTCGTGTTAACGTTTCTGATGGTTTAAGAATCGGTTCGATGTTTTTTTATTTGTAATAATTTAGTATCTTACACAATGTTAAAAAAATATTTTTATATAATGTTTGAAGTTTGATTTTGGGAAAATTATATTAATGTGAGATTAAGAATCCCTTGTGTAGAATTTGCATCATTTTCTGCGGTGCATTCATATTAGTTTGGCTGATGTGTACTTGACTGTTATGACCGGAAGTAATGATGTGTAAGGCAGAGTGTAACACCGTCCCCCGACGATAATTGTGGCGATGGAGAGGGGGACATGTATTTGTCGCGTGTGTGTTGTATGTATGTTAAAAATAATAAAATAATAATAAAAAGGAGGCTCCGAAGGGTACAACACCCCCCACACCCCGAAAATGAAAATTGTTTTCTGCTGACGTGGTGTGCCCTCATTTTGTAGCCCTCCACTACACATAGTCTAACATATTTATATTAGCGATTGAAATTTTAGTTACAGTAGTGGCAAGTAACAACATAGGTATAGGCGTGTTTTGGTTTAACCTAAAAACATTTGTTCTTTTTTTTTTCATCTGAAAAACACTTACAGGCTGCTGAAACTAATCAAATTGTTAAAATCGAAGAAAGTATGCATGTTATAAACATAGAATATTCGAGTTATAGTTTAGGTTTACTGGTTTATGGTTTTTTTACGATTTGTAAACTTGGAACCAGCTGTATAATTTTATTTTATTTTGTTTTGTTTTTTTATTCTGTGTTTTGTATATATGTTGTATTTGTGAACAATTCTTATAATATTTAAATTTTAATACAAATAATGTTTTTGAAACCTTTTTTTTTTTTACAACATTGTTCAAATCGAATCGTCAACCCGAAAAACCATGAAAACCCACCAAATTGGTCAACCCAACCAACCTGGCTTGTTTAACTGTAGTTAGCACTTAGCGGTTTGGTTCAAAATTTTTGTCAAAATTGAAACGCTACACTAGAAGTTGAAACCTTACATTTTTGGAATTGCTAATATTGTAAATGGGTGCTGGTGACTTGAATCAAGCTCGAGTCTGACTAGGATCAAAGTTAATCAAGCTCGATCTTTTTCAATTGTGTGATATTGAAAATTCCGCTAGACCGTTGAGTTGGCCAATGCTAACTTATAGCAGCAGGATGTATCTTCTATCGATTAGCCTCGAGACATCACCTCACTATAAAACATCAACATGAACTTCTCATTTTTTGTGATAAATGTGCCCTCATTGGTACCCTTCCACATTATTTCATATGACAAGGTTATCAACATAATCATCAAAGTCTATAGTGTCTGATTTTGTGATACTTTATACAACCTAATGTCTATGTAGTCCTACCATTTCATGTCATCCAGACATCCACTTATGGACACCCGCTCTACTTCGAAACTAAGATACGTGCCACCAAATATATATTAAGACATACACTTAGAAACTCTACTGATTTCTTAATAAATCCATTTACATCAAATGATGCCCAAACAAAAAAGTTCAATCTCTTACTTAAAAACTTACTATGTCACATAAAAACGAAACAAAAAAAACCTCATTATGCACTAATCTTTTACTCAATAATTTAGTTTGACTATAATATGACAAAACCATTTAAAAAACTTAATTTATCTTGTCTTATCTCTCACATCAGAACTCATGAGTTTAATTTACCTCACATGTTTAAATATAAGATTGTTTATTCCTATGAGGTAAATATAAGATTGTCTACATTATTACTCTGCTAAGATGGTTTCGCAAATATAAAAAGTAAAAAACAGATGGAAAAAAATATATATGTCATAAATATTTTATACGGAGTAAAAGCTTTCATAAAAAAATGATGATAAACCAAAATAAGAATATGGAATTTTCCCGAGATTAAACATTAAGAATCATAATAATTCCACGTCATCGATCCACCACTCTGGGAATCAACGGCTCATATCAGTCTAAACCTCATGACACGGATCCACTACCCACACCATCCAATCTATAAAACATCCCGCCAAAATCGACCAACCGTTCAAAATTCAAAACCCCCAAATTTCAATCTCTTTATAAACCCCACTTAACAATCCCAAATACATCACACAAACCCTAGAAATCAAAACTCATTCAATCAATTTCAAAATGTCTGGGCGTGGTAAGGGCGGTAAGGGGTTGGGCAAAGGTGGAGCAAAGCGACACAGGAAGGTGTTGAGAGATAACATTCAGGGTATCACCAAGCCCGCCATCAGGAGGCTGGCCAGAAGAGGCGGAGTCAAGAGGATCAGTGGTCTGATATACGAGGAGACGCGTGGGGTGTTGAAGATATTCTTGGAGAATGTCATTCGTGACGCGGTGACGTACACGGAGCATGCCAGGAGGAAGACCGTCACGGCCATGGATGTCGTCTATGCCTTGAAGAGGCAAGGCAGGACTCTCTACGGATTTGGAGGTTAATTAGGTTTTGTTTAGATGGTTTGTAATGAATTATGTTATCTTATGACAATTTGGTGAGTAATCAATGAAAGTTAGTTGGTTTATGTTGAATGAAGGTGAATTGTTCACATGTTTAGTTTTTTAATCAGTGTTTAAATTTGTGTTTACTCTGTTGAATGAAGGTGAACTGTTCAATGTATATCTCAAACTTTTACATCAAATCATATAGTGCTCGGATGTTATGGAGTTTTTAGTCAAAATGGGGAAGTGGGAAAAATTATTTAACAAAATGGGTGATTTGAAAAGTTTTTATGAAAATGAGTTTTTTCTACAAACTTGTCTATTTCCCCCCTACTCTTATTAAGCAAAGTTATTTCTTGTAAAATTTTATATTAAAAAACTTATATAAAAAGGAAGAAATAAAAATAATAAAGTTTTTATTATTTTTCACCTCGTCGAAATCATAATTATTCCAATAAATTGATTTTGGAAACTGTTTTTTACATATACGTATAACTATTAAAGCTTATGATATCATATAAGTTTATTTTGAATAAAATTTGTTTGAACAACATTTATACCGAATTGTCGGAAAAAATTAAACACAACAACAAAAACAATAAAAAAAATGTTGGTGCCGGTTTCAAATTATACATATACCAGTACTAATGTTGTTTATTCATAATCGGTTTGGTTTAGACAGTAGGTTATTTTTCGCGTAAACCATTAATAGCATAATGATGAAAATGGTATTTTAAAGAAAAAAATAATACTACCTCCGTCCCAATTTAAATGTCCTAGTTTGACTTTTAGAGTCTTTTTTTTACAACTTTAACCGTAAATATTTTTGTTCGTGTCATATAATACTTGATGAAAATTATATCAATGTAAAATACATTTAAAACCCAGTCCATTCATATATTTTACATCAAGTATTATGTAACACAAACAAAAATATTGTGATAATCGTCAATTTCAGGTTAACTCCGTTAACTCAACTCCGTCAATTCAAACTTAAAGATCACTGAATCTATAACGCACACCTCATTACATTTAAACTAGGGTTTAAATGACGCTTGACACTTACTACATGTGTAGTCTTTCGGGATTTGCACCGAAACGCAAACGAGTTGACGCAAACGATTGGTGAATAAACGAAAAACGCCAAAACAATAATTATGTGATAATTATGTGTTAGGCTTATGTGTTATGTGATAACATTGTTATAAACGTTAACTAAATGTGCTAGAACTAGTTAATTAAGCTAGAAAAGTAACATTTGAAAGTGGAGGGACCTAGATGTAACATGATTGTTATTAAATAATATTAAACTAAAACCCTAGCCTTTCTTTCTCTCCCTCATAACCGACGGCCAGCCCCCCCCCCCCTTTGTCTCCCTTGCGATCGGCTCACATACACACACATATCCTTTGATTTTTGATCTTGTCTTTCACAATTGAAGCATCCTACATCAATTTCTAGCCATCTTCTACCTTCCTCTTGCTTGTATTGGTGTTTTTGAAGGTATAATTACAAACCCTAGGTCCGATTTTCATATGTATATGTGTTCATATGTTTTATCTTGATTGATGATGGATTGATTGTGATATGATAACTAGAATTGGTATTATTACATGTTAATCGTTGTGTTCTTGATTTGGAATTCAAATAAAACCCTAACCATGGATGTAATGTGTAATTGATGTGCATGGATAGTGATTATGGTGTCTAGGATGTTATATGAAGGAATTATGGTTTATAAATGGCTAATATGTTGAGTTTTGTTGCAAACAGTTTCTGGACAGATTGTGTTGTTGATGTTCAATTGACTGTATCGGGGTGTAAATGTGAAAATTGGTTGAGATTATTGATACTACAGTAAACTGGGTTGAGTCTAGTTTCTAAAGAATATAAATTTGCAATTTTTGGACGTGTAAAAGTTAACCTTTATGATTTTACAAAAACGTTGTGCAAAGCTGAGTTTTTAGACCTGCTGTTAGGTTGTTTTGTAAATATTATATCTCATGAACTACAAGGCCAAATGGGTTGGTTCCACTTCTGGAAGTTAACTTGTTGAGTTAAGAACCAAACCCAATTGGTCTTGCATTTGTTGGATTTTTCATTTAACGGGAATTTCAAATAGCATTCTGTTGCGCATGAATTTGATTGTTATGAGTTTGCTTTAATGTTTTGATCATTGTGAGAAACACATGTGGAATAAAAATAAAATAAAATATGTTCTGGAAACCTAATACATGTATGCTTTTGTGATGATTTTTGATGAATTAATTGAGATGCTATGATCGGTGGTATAGTATAATCTTTCAAGTAGAATTTCTGTCTCGGTGAAACTAGCTGCTGAATTTTGTGAAAATGCATGAAACATGATAATTGCTAGTTAATTGTTATGTTTTAACCAAATTGCCCCTGCGGGGAATACTTGCTAAATAATTGTGGTGTTTTGACCAAATTGCCCCTGTGGGGAATAGTTGCTAGTGATGTACATTATTAATACATGACACGTAAATAATTGTTCACACATGTATCGTATCACAAATGTATTTGTTAAGTCACACACGATTCACAAACGAAATACGAAACGTGATATTTGCATAGGTACTACGTGCCGGGTCTAGAGACTCGTTAATAGTTCCGACACTTAGAAAATCTCTTTGTTGTTTTAGAACGCTAGAGAGAGTTTTCTGTGACGCGCATCACTTGGTGATTTATTTTTGGGAATTCTTCGCAAACAGTGAGTTCACTTACCCCTCTAAACTATTTTCAAACGCTTTTCACTTGGGGAGATAACATACTCCGAAAACGCATTTAAGATTTTGTTAATATAAATTATATATCATTTGTAAAGACTAAGTGGCAAACGCAATAACTAAAGTCATTCATTCACATCGAACCGTTTAGTATTGGATAATAGCGAGTCATTGTTGAGTAGTACTACTGGGTTTGACAAACCCCACCCAACGCTAAACTCGACTGGAGGTCGAGTGGGTGTAATCTTGGCTAAACACATACCATGGTCGGGATAGACCTGGTGGCAAGGCAAATGATAAACAGTCAGCTTCGGTGTCGAACACTTAGTAATACTTGTTTTATAGGCTAGCTACCTATAGATATATAATTGACATAACACTATCTGGTAACGCAAAACGCTGAACGCAAAACGCTAAACGCAAAACGCTGAACGCAAACGCTAAACGCTTTATTTTATATAAACTTGTGAACTCACCAACCTCGTGTTGACACTTTTAGTATGTTATTCTCAGGTAGCCGAGGCGGGCGCGCGGTATAGGATCATGCATTGTTGAAAACGCTTTTGTTTATGCAAACTGATTTTAAACTGTTGTCATCGGATTTTAAGTCGTCCTGCGTGACGCAACTTTTGTCTTTTGGTTTTTGCGCTTCCGCACTTATTTTCATTTAAACGTTTTTATGGTTTGATTATAACTAATGATTCCGATCCTGTTAGTTCACACCCTCTGACGGTAAAACTCCGTTAGTGGATTTTGAGGGTGTGACAGATTGGTATCAGAGCCATTGGTTATAGCGAACTAGAAATTGCATGCATACTAGACTATAACCGCGACGACCCATTAGTTATAATGATACGCACTGCATAAGTTTGTGTAGTCTTTGTTATCTTATCTCTTTACCTCTTTCACTCATACGCGCGCGCATACACGGCTTACCTGTATGGATGTCGACGCCACCACCATTATCATCATCCGATCAGATGACTCATGCTCATGGGAAGGAGCCGCAGTTACCCACCTCATCGCTACCTCGTGTAGTCCCGGAACTCGAAGCTCCTGCACCGAAGAGGTATCGCTTATCCGGAGGCATGTACGAAAACGAAGTTAGCTGGGATTGGTACCCTAATATGATCAGACGTATGGTCTACCGTGAACAAGTTCCCCCGCTACCTCACCCGAGCCATCCTGCTTACCCCAACACCCTACCACCCATAACCGAACCTGTAGAGCGTGTGCTCGCAGCTGTTGTTTCTTGTTTGGAGCGTGACGTGGGTTACATGCGCTATACGAGAGCGAACGTTTCCGGACTGTTAAAAGATGGAACCGAAACTAAGGAGGAAATTTCCCGCATGACAGCGGCCATGAAGGAGATGCAAGAGGCTAGCGACCAACAGATGAAAATTATGAGAAGGATGCAAGCCGAGATGATAGACTTGCAAGAGCAACTCCAAGTAGCAAGGACCCGAACAGAAATAGCACTAGCAACGTTTTCTTATCATTCAGCCGCTTCATGATCCATACCAACCGGCGGTCACCATCATCCACCCGGTCAAGCAGTCATTGTTTCAAGATATAGGAGATATCTAGGATTATGTTCTCTTTCTACTAGGTGGATGCTACTGTTTTACATGGTGTACGACTCCAAAGGCTAGTGAAGATGCTACCGATGGACTAGACTACTTTCATAAAATCTTATACACATGCAAGGTTGCAAAGATCGGTAAGCGAATCCTAGGCGACCGACAGAGGAGTTGAGTGTACTTGGAGCAGCCGGAAAGTACTCGGACAAGGAAATGGCAGGAAGAAACGCTGGACACGGACGTGGTGACATCAACTTGACTGCAGCAGAACTCCAAACTCTGCTAAACGACCATGCGGCGGCCGCTCTAGCCGCACATGTACAGAACCAAGCTGGAGGTCCAATTGGAACGTGTACCTTTAAGAATTACCTTGACTGCAAGTCCAGTACGTTTAAGGGCACTGAGGGAGCTATAGGCTTCCTGTGTTGGGCTGAGAAGGCCGAATCGGCGTTTGAAATGTGTAATTGTCCCCCTGCCAGTGGGGTCAAATTTGCTGCTGGAACACTTGAAGATTCTGCCATCACTTGGTGGAATTCAAACGTGCAGATTCTTGGATTGGAACTGGCTAACGCTATGAACTGGGAGGAGTTCAAAAACATGATGCGAGAAGAGTACTGTCCGAGAGAGGAGATTGCAAAGTTGGAATCCGAGTTTTGGTCATTGAAGATGGTGGGTTCAGAAATCGAAGCCTACACCACCCGTTCTCACGAGTTAGCTGTGATGTGTCCACGGATGGTAGACCCGCCGAGTAAGAGAATTGAGATGTTTATTGATGGGTTAGCACCTCAAATTCAGGGCATGGTGACGTCTTCCAGACCAGCCACGATTCAACAAGCGATCCGGTTAGCTCACAAACTGACGGATCAAGCAGTGACCCAAGGTGCGCTACCACCTAGGGGTTCAACCACTAAAGCCCGTGACAACCCGAGTACAAACAACAACAGCAACAACAACCCGAGCAATGGAAAGAGAAAGCTTGACAATACCAGATCCTCATCCTCGAACCCCCAATAGCAACAACACTACCGTAAGCCCGAACTCACTCGGGGCTTCAACAATCAGGGTCACAATAACAATAACAACGGTGGCGGGCAGGGTTCGAGCGGATATGCTGGGAAATATCCGAAGTGCAACAGGTGCAACTATCATCGTGCTGGCCCGTGTGACCGTGTCAAGTGTCTGAGATGCGGAAAGATGGGTCACCAGGCAAAGGAATGTAGAGGAGACCTTGCGGCAAAGGGTGCTCCTAAACCACCTATGACGACTAAGGGATGTTTCGAATGTGGTCAGGAGGGTCATTTCAGGAAAAATTGCCCCAAGCTGAAACAGAACGAGAACAATGGAAGTAATGGAAGTGGCAGTGGTGGTGGAAACAATGGTAAAGGAAGAGCTTTTGTTATTGGGTCGGGTCAAGCCCGCAATGATCCGTACGTGGTGACTGGTAAGTTTCCTGTGAACGATTGTTTTGCTTCTGTATTGTTTGACACTGGAGCTGATAGGAGTTTTGTGTCGAAAGCCTTTAGTCAACTCTTAGACCTAACTCCAACCCCGTTAGATGCTAAATTTCCTGTTGAATTAGCTGACGGTAAGACTATAGTAACGACTCATGTACTTGCGGGATGTAAGTTAAAACTGTCAGGTCATGTTTTTGATATTGACCTTATTCCTTTTACTCTTGGAAGTTTCGATGTCGTTGTCGGCATGGACTGGTTATTCGAGAACCGAGCAGAGATTATATGTCACGACAAGATAGTCCACATTACTACCCCTTCCGGCGAGATCATTTCGATCCGGGGCGAGAGAAACGGCATGACCACCAGCGTCATTACCCTCATGAAGGCGCAGAAGTATCTACGAAAGGGTCATCCGGCAATTTTGGCGCAGATTGTTGAGAAACCCGCGGAGAAGAAGCGAATTGAAGATATACCGATTGTGCGAGATCTTCCGGAAGTTTTCCCGGAGGATTTGCCTGGACTCCCTCCTATACGACAAGTCGAATTCCAAATAGAGTTGACACCCGGTGCAGCACCCATAGCACGAGCCCCGTATCGGCTCGCACCGGCGGAGCTTCAGGAACTGTCCACTCAGTTGCAAGATTTGTTGGATAAGGGTTTTATCCGACCTAGCTCATCGCCATGGGGAGCCCCTGTCTTATTTATCAGAAAGAAGGACGGGACTTTCCGCATGTGTATCGACTACAGAGAACTGAATAAGGTGACGATTAAGAACCGTTATCCCTTACCTCGAATTGATGATCTGTTTGACCAGCTTCAAGGATCGAGTTACTACTCGAAGATCGATCTGAGATCTGGTTACCATCAGCTTAGAGTGCGCGAGGAAGATATTTCAAAGACGGCTTTCAGAACACGGTATGGTCACTACGAGTTTTCGGTTATGCCTTTTGGCTTAACTAACGCACCAGCCGTATTTATGGATCTCATGAATCGAGTATGCAAGGCGTACCTCGACAAATTTGTGATTGTGTTCATTGACGATATCCTGGTCTATTCCAAGGACAAGGCAGACCACGAGGAACATTTAAGGGTAATTCTGGAATTATTGAAGAAGGAACAACTGTACGCAAAAAATGCGTAAAAAAGAACAAGGCGTAAAAAAATGCTCAAGAACAAGGCGTAAAAAAATGCTCAAAGAAAAAAAAATTAAAGTAAAAAAAGAAAGTAATGAAAAACTAAAACAAATAAATGATATGAATACGTAAAAAAGAGTTTCAAAAACATTAATAGAATAAGTTTGATTTAGACGAAATGAAATAAATATAAAAGCTTGATTATTTTTAATTAATTTTTATATATGTTTTTTAAATATAAAGTTTTACAAGAAAATTATTTTACTTAATAAGAGTAGGAGTGAAAAATAGACAAGTTTATAGAAACAACCAATTTTGGTACATAATTTTCAGATCACCCATTTTAATAAATAATTTTTCCTACTTTTTCCATTTTGGTAAAAAAACTTGATGTTATGAGGTGAATTTAGATATAATAAAAATTCATTTATTAAATCATCCATACATGCACAATTGATTTGGTAGGTGTTTGGTTGAATGGTCTCACAAAGAAGATTAGGATAAGATCGAGGAATAATATGTTGAATCAACACAGGTTTAAAATGACTTAACATAAATGTTCAAAACATTTTGCAAAATGATTTTCTAGTGTAAATAGGATGCAACCTCAAACCTTCCATTACAAATGACTGAACATGACATAAAGATAGGCTTAAATATGGATTACAACAAAGCAAAATAAAACCTTACAAAAGACTAGATTGCATGTAGTTGATGCAGCCAAAATACCTTGTAAAAGAAACACCATTGATAATCTTATTTTGTTACTCAATTTTTAATCCTTTTCACCTTCTCATTAGACAAAAATCTCCACCCTTAGCAATTGTGATACTTCGTTTATTACCAGTGGATATCACCTCAGCGGAAACATTCAGAATACCATTTGTATCCATGTTAAAGCAAACCCTAACCTTTTCTACACCGCTAGGGGCAGCTGGGATGCCATGAAGAGTAAACGTATCAAGAAAAGTATTTTCTTTGGCATATGCCCTCACCTTGATACACATCTAATGTCACATCTTCTTGGTAGTCGAAGAGTAAAAACTTGCTCCTTGATGGTGGGTATGGGTGTGTTCCTCGAGATCACAACACTCATTAAGTTATCTTTTAGATTCGGTTGTTTAGTCCTGATGCCAAGAGAAAGAGGGGTCAATTCTTATAGTACCAAATCCCGCAAACTTTTTTCTCTTCAGGACAGTTTACATCAGCAGACTTGTCAAGAGCGTAGGCGATTGCTGCTGATGTTGGCTCATTAATCAAGCGCATAACATTAAGGCCCGCCAAAACACCGGCATCCATCGTTGCCTGGTGTTGCTTGTCATTAAAATACACAGGAAAAGCTATCACCGCATCTGTAACTGTTGTTCCAAGGTATGCTTCAGCAGCTTCTTTCAAGTTTCTTAGTATCATTAAAGATATTTCTTCAAGTGAAAACTTATTTTCAATGGACTCGTGTTCAAATACCACGATTGGCTTCTCACCGGATCCTTCAATTACCTTAAAGGTCTAGTATCAATTTCCTTCTTTACCACACCATCATTGAATCTACTCCCCATTAAACGTTCCACATCTATACATTATTTGAGAAAAAACACAATTTCAGAATGTCATCTCAAATATAAAACTTAACCTATCTTGTTCCAACATTTAGCGTAGGGGTGTGCAAGTAACCGAAAAACCAAAAAAATCCGATCCGAAAAAACCAAACCGAATTAGAAACCGGCGGTTCGGTTTTGAACTTTAGCAAAAACCAAAATATTGGTTTTTGTTCGGTTTTGTGTTTTGTTATGAACCGGAAAAACACAACCGAAATAACCAAATAATAATAATAATTGAACCTACCGATAACTATTTGTTTAGTTGTAACATATGGTTAATAACTAATATGTTTGGTTTCTATATACAGTTGATAACTAATAATATTGATACTTTTAGTTTCAATTTTGAGTGTATCTTTCATTAGATTTTAATATTTTAGATCAAAATATTTAATACTCTATTAATAATTAGCTTAAACCGAAAAAACCGCATCAAACCGAACCCAAAAACCAAGAAAACCAAAACCAAACGCTTTTAAAAAATCAAAAACCGAAAGTTTGGTTTTCTGGTTGGTTTAACCCATATGTTTTTTACTAAATTTTTATTATATTGCTTTTTATTTAAATAAAAATTATAAAAATTTAATATTGTGAAATTCTTATTTAAAATAAATGTAAATGTAAGTAATGATGTGGAAATATAAATATGGCTGAGAATCGTATTGTTTGAGTAATTTTTTTTTTGTTGATGTCTATGTCGTTTTAGTTAATTGCGATTAAATTTTACTTTTAGAGCGTGTGAGAGTCATTTGGAGCTAACATGAAATTTTCGTAAAACTACCTCCAGAATCCACATGCCATGTCATCGATCCACGACTACACCCAACAAAACTTTCATCCGTCGATCACACCCCATCAACGTCCAACAACAATTTAAACCCCATAACCCAGATCTTCAATCTCCACCGTAGGATCATATCCACAAATCCAACGGAAACCCATTACCCGCATACATTTCAAAATCCCCAATTCCACAATCAACCCCTTATATAAACCCTAACCCACAATCCATTTTCAATCATCAATTAATCACAAACCCATAAATATTTTATTGTTCAAATCAAAACCCTTGTTTCAAAATGTCTGGGCGTGGTAAGGGCGGTAAGGGGTTGGGCAAAGGTGGAGCAAAGCGACACAGGAAGGTGTTGAGAGATAACATTCAGGGTATCACCAAGCCCGCCATCAGGAGGCTGGCCAGAAGAGGCGGAGTCAAGAGGATCAGTGGTCTGATATACGAGGAGACGCGTGGGGTGTTGAAGATATTCTTGGAGAATGTCATTCGTGACGCGGTGACGTACACGGAGCATGCCAGGAGGAAGACCGTCACGGCCATGGATGTCGTCTATGCCTTGAAGAGGCAAGGCAGGACTCTCTATGGATTTGGAGGTTAATTAGGTTTTGTTTAGATGGTTTGTTATGTGTTTGGTTCATGTGGTGTTATAGTATTTGTGTTTGTTTCTGGGGATATGTATTTTGATGAAGTGGTTATGGTATTAATGAAATCAAAACTTTGTTATGGTATTGTTTTTGATCGTCTCATTGCGCATTTTGTGTTCAACTTTTGAATCTCATAATTATGATTACGTGAACTCTTTAATATAAACTTTTGAATCTGGTCAAAGATGTTCTGAAAAGCTGGTATGTGTTGGTGTTTGAAATTGCTAAACGATTCATATATTCCATGATGTTCATATGATGGGTGTATGAAATTCCAAAATGATTCGTATAGGCCATTATAGTTGTCTAGAGGGTGTTTGAGAGTAGTATACAAGTTGTATGACTCTATACCACTTCTTGTTTAACAATCTGGTCAAACGTTATTTCTGAAAAGCTGGTGTGTTTTCAAATTATAAAAGGCTATACGAGTCTTATGAATGGTGTTTGAGAATTTGAGCTGGGCACCTTATTTTCATGCCAATTCTATATTATGTTCATTTGCTTTATGCGGTTGTTCTGTGATTAGTATTAGTGGAAGTATTAGTATTCACTCTTGCAGATGAATCATTTGCTTCAACACACTTATATTGTGTGCTTATGTTTGTTGTTCATGTTTTCAATTGTATCTGATCATTGCTGTTAGATATGTAAATCCTTGCTTTTGCAGTACCGTGTGCCGGATGTTCACCTGACCAGATTAGGTAATTAGGGTCTAGATAGATTGCTTTACTCACTCCCTTTGAGGCAACCCAAGGGCATCCAGTTAGGAATACGTGAACTGTAACGGTGTATGTTCTGATAGAGATGAGATCTTCTTTTACTAACAGTTCTTTGACTATGTAAAGGTGACAAGTTAGGGTGAGGTGTTACAACAATTTAAGATTTGGTTACAAGGAGTAAAGGTGCGGGATATCCCGCTCAGTTTGAAGGTTCTGGGTTGTGTAAAAGCTGGTATGGTGTTCCTGCAAGTACTGTCACGGCACATCACTCTTCCATTCCACTTAAGCTTCCTTTAAATTCTGCATCTTTTTTGTTGCTTCTTTAGATAGGCAATTAGGCACCGTCGTTTTGCTTCGACCATGAAAATCTTCTCTATCTGCAACCTCCCCGTGTCTCACTGTTACATCACCCACCCTGCACTACCTTCCCGGCCTGAGTCACATGCACACCCACCACCCTTAACGATGAATTAAATGGTCTAAAGCTAACAATTAGTGCCTAAATATTACCATCATTCGTTGAGGCCTTCTTGGTGATGATAACATGGCTAGCTGGCTAGGAAGACGTGCCCGAGAACTTCAAATGCTAAAACAATCTATGCTGTGAACAACTTTAACCACACCTATAGGGACATACCTGTTAAGGCTCAATTGGGGTCTAGTGATTCAAGACTTTTTCCGCACATTTCACAATATATATGTTACGTATACTAACAATATTTGATTGATCTATCATTGACTCTATATAAATAGTTTGAATCTACAAAGTATTGGAATGGATAATCTAGTCTAATTTTCTCTTAATTTAAGGCTAGGTGTTCTTGTCTTCTCATTGAGATTCTTACCACCCAAAACGGTTTAAATTAATTACAACTCAAACCAACTTCTATGAGGGCAGAGGAGGTTGTTTATGTTAGAGAATATCGTAGAAGAATATATTATTAAAGTTTTAGTATAATAGTGTTACCTTAATTAGGAGATTGTATTTGATTATGTTTCATTGTATTTATCTCATTGTAACTATATATATAGTTGATCAATAATACATTACACCTTACGGGGTTTTCTTTATTTTACAGTTTACTCGAAGCGTCCCGGTATGGGTACCCCCTCTGGGTAGTCGAGTACTATGGGGAAACCACCCTGGACAAGACGGGGGCCGAGTACTCTTGGTCGAGTTATACTAGCGTGGTGTAGGTTGTGAGCATTAAAAAATAAAGTCAATTTTTTTTATTCATGTATGTAATACATAAACCATTTCAACCAAATCATTTTTTATACAATCATTTCTTCCATATACAACCCTAAATCATTTAATCCACATTATACTAGGAAACGAGCTGCTACAGTACCAGGGCATTTCGTAATTTCCGATGTGTACCATGGCATTTTCGTAATGGTATTTTTTTAAATTCACGTGTAAGGCATTCAACGGCCTGACAAACCACACATGTACCGGTTGAATTGAACCTACCTGGGAGCGGCTGGTGACATCTCCGGCAACGGTTTCGTTACCTTTCACTGGCGACGGTTGCGATGATTTGACGGCGTCGCGAAACCGGTTAGTTTTTCTCCAGCTAATTGTTTCACTACGCATTCACCATTGATACACATGTAATTGATAGTTACTTCTTCATGTATAACGGTGCTTTTGTACCGGATGGTATGGAGGAATTACTTTGATTGAAAAATTACAAGTTGTTGTAGGTATACAAAAAAATATTTATAGGATAAAACATTTGTGTACATGTTAAATGCTTGATATGATCATAAACCATTGCCTCATGTAGGTTGGGGTTTCTTCACCAAATCCCATTTTCCCCAAATTGAAATTGTTTTAGGGTTTGTTGATTCGTTGATGTAATTTGCAATTGAATAGCTAGAAGGGTAGCATGATTGTTTTGAAATTGTCGATTATTTTTATTTTTTATTTTTATGTTTCATGTATGGTTAAACTCTTATTAGCCTCCATTCTTGCGATCGTTGATGTGGGTTTTAAAGAAATCTGCAATATTTAATGTAGCTTCGTGCGCATCTGATTGTTAATTTATAATTCTATTCTTCGATTGTTGTTTGATTGAGTGAGATTTTCGTGTTTTCTTTTTCTCCTTTTGTTCTATTGGGTGGCGTTTGTGTTTCTACAAGTAATTTGGGTGTTTCGTTTACGTTCGATTTCCATTATTTTGTATCATAGCCTGCCTTTCTCTGTATTTCTAATTGTCATTTCGTGTATCGCCAGTGTTTCATTTACCTTCATTTTCCATGACCGTGTACAGTAATGCCAGATTTTGCTTAACGTTTGTGTTTATTTGGTGTAGTTTAAGAAATATTTTACAACATATAGGTTACCTGCAACATGTATAAATGTTTTATTTTTATTTTAGATATAAAATATGAAGGCAACACTTCTATTTCCTACCCATTTATGTTTTGTTTTGTTTGGTGTAGCATTCAGTCTCTCCTGCACTGTATTGATTTGTTTTGTTTGTTTAGAATGCATGCTTTGCTTTTTGATTAGCTAGATTAGTGTTTCAATGCAAGTCTTTTGTTGACTTTGACAACATAGGTCAGTCAAATATGCGTTGTTGACCGGAGACAGTTATTCGCCTCGCGACCAACCAACACACCACCAACAGAGACACTCACAATCACGAAAGCAGGCACGCACAAAACATGACTAAACTTTAAATATAAAGGTATACAAACCAAATACATACATGATGCAACTGTAGCAACCTGCGGTAGCCAGGGGTATTTTGGCCATTTCATAGCATGGCTGTTTTGGTAACGTAAGTAACACTTTCTCCCACATCCATCTATGGTCGTTGCAGATTGACGGCGTACATCGCGGATGGTGGTCCGAAATCGTAAAGTAATCAGAAATTTAAGTCGCTCTTAGGGATTGTTCAGAATGAATCTTTGTGGTTGTGGTGTATTGTGGTTCAGAATTAAACTATACTTTTTTAGCATTTGTTTTAAAAAGTAATAGATTGGCTAGGAAAAAAATATGTTATGAACAAAGTAAATTATCAATGTATTGCAATGAATGAGTACATGTAAGAATGGAGTAATACATATGCAGATGCATTATGTTACTAGCAATTCATAATAATGTACTATGTTACTAGACTAAGATAATAGCCCTGCTTGCGGTGCGCACATATGATGTATATATGTGTGAACCCTCGGGTGGGCAAAAGTGAAATTGCACTAATTTTGACGTTATTTTACTAATCTCGTGAAAATAACGTTAAAAGTGACGGACGGTTAATCAGGCATCATGTAGTGGCGTTGATAGCTGAAAGATAAGGGTACATGCACCGATCAGCCGGTGTCCCGATGATTGAGTGCTATGTGCCTTATGTCCAAGGCTTGATGCAAAACTACTATCGAGCCGGGGGTCTCTCCGGAAGCAGCCTCTCTATCCCTATGGGGTAGAGGTAAGGCTGCCTACATCTTACCCTCCTCAGACCCTACCATAGCTTTGCTATTGGTGGGATATACTGAGTACGATGATGATGATGATATTACTAGACTAAGATAAGAACTAATTTTTAGGAATGCGAGCAGCTCTACCGGATGTGTTGACCTAGAAGTCTAAAACGCATATAGTTCAGTGGCGAGAGCCTCTCAGTTGCAGCCAACTGTTATGATCAGCGTACTAGGCCGTCATACTGTTTGCAAACTTTGATAAGGACATACTTCTATAAGCCGTTATGAGTTGTGTTGATGATGTATATAAGGAATGAGTTGTAAACCATAAAGTTTGCTAATTATGATTAATTACTATATGAGGAGCAACGGGAGCATATGATGTGGATACATTCATAATTTGGGGACCAACTACTTTCACACATTCCCAGTATGTATGGATCATAATTTCTGAACCAACTTGAACCTTTTCGTTTTTAGGAAATCATGTTTCTTTTTTCCCTGTTTCATTTTTTTGTTTTTCTAAATTTAGTTGTTCGATTTTTTAATTAATGATGGTATACTTGAAATGTTAAATAAGATAACTTTAGTTTTAGATTTCATGTTTCTTTTTACTTCGAGCCCCGTTTTTCGGAAACAGTTTTGGTTTTCTTTACGCTCATGACTCATCGGTTGCTACAGCGAATGCGGCTGTCATAACAAACCGAATCGATACTAACCGAATTTCATTCACGCCTCAGCGGACTAGTTTCTCTACCTTGCCAAGTTCCTCGCGCAACGCGCGTGGGGAATTTACTAGTTATTACTTTAAAAAAAATGGAAAGCTCATAAAAAAAAGATAGTTGACTAAGAAATATAGATCAAAGGTTGGGCCGAATTGATTCTGACCCAACAGTTTGTTAGCCATTTTAAGTTTTACTTTTTATTCTTTATATTGTTTTATTATAGTATTTTGCCTTTTTTTATTTAAATGAAACTATGTTTTTAATTTAAACAATTTGTATAGTTTAATAGAAAATTAGAAAATAAATGAGTAGTTTGGAGAAGTTTGAGGTGACACTATGTTATTGGTTGGTTAATACCGCTACGTGAGTAAACGAACCCCCCCTCCCCCGAGTTACGGAGGTGTTTGGGATTCCTTATTTTAATCCGTGAAACTTAAGCCAAAAACATTCTCTTCTCAAAACCAGGTATTTAAAATCTTTTATTCTATTGTATCTAAATTTTTAACAAATATATAAAACTAAACTAACAATTCAACTAATATGTTTTGTTGTATTAAATATTATGGACATAAGCTCACGAGAGACTAAAAAAAAGAGTAAAACCAAAACCAACTCCCAAAAAAGAGTCTTTTGAGTACGATTTAGAACTTGTAAGAAGGCGTGAATTGATGGGTTCATTTGCTGTTGATATTTAGCTTCTCTTCGATTAGCAGATCAAGCTTTCATATCGATTAGCAGGTATGTCAGTTTGCTTTCATATCGATTGCTTCTTCTTAATCTTAAAACGATTCCAGATCTAGCTTTACTTTAAGGCTAAATCCATTGAGATCGCGGTTAAAAACAGAATGTTGCATATCTGATTATTATTATTATTATTATTATCAAGATCCGAATCAATTCAGTTTCGTGATCTTCAATACCTAATTTGTGCTTGAAGTTGATCTCGTTTTCGTCAGTTTGTGTAGCGTCAACGTTTCTGTGTCGTTTATATCTAGAGTCAGTTACAAATGGCCGCATAGCGAAGTGGATATCGCGTTAGATTCCGAATCTAAAGGTCGTGGGTTCGAATCCCACTGTGATCACTACACTACTCCTTTTTTTAATCCATTCTTCCAATTTATGTAAGTTTGGTTTTTCCGGTTTCAAGTCAGTTTTTTCGGTTTCCTGCACACCATTGATGTATTATCTTCCTTGTATCTAGCTTCTATGTAGGGACGCACACGGTTTGGTTTGGGTCGGTTTTGCGCTAAGCCAAACCAAAAACCAAAACTTTGGTTTTTGGATTTTTGATTTTTTGAAACCGTTCTGTTTATGTTTTGCTTTTGGTTACGGTTTTTGTCATTTGAGCTTGAAAATTTTATGCCGAAAATAATGAATTTAGTTATAAATATTTTTGTTAATAATTACTAATTGATTATTATGCATTTGGACATAGATATTTAAGTTACATATTTATTAACTTATCATACATTACTATTGATGGCGGTTATTGAATGCTTACAAGGTCCTCATGCCCAAGATTTTCTGACCGTTATCTCTATTGATGGCTTGGGCCAAAGCATGTCTGCGGTCGAGTATAGGGCCATTCTTAAGTACCGTTTGATGGTCCCAATGTACCCAGAAGACGAAACATGTCCGATCTGCTGTAAGGCTTGCCTGGATAAATTCGGAGAGCATGCGGTTCATTGCAAGGAGATGCCTGGGTTCAAATACCGACATGATTGGGTGCGGGACGTTCTTTGGGACATCTTAAGGCGAGCTGGGATATCAGCTAAAAAGGAAGCCCCGGTAAACATCCTTACAGTCCCCACGGAAGGGAGATCCACTCTACGACTGGCAGATTTGCTCGTCTTTGGTTGGGCAGGGGGAAAACACGCTTGTGTTGACCTTACAGGGGTATCTCCTTTAGCTGGTTTGAGGGATAATGGGTTTGTAGCTGGGCAAGCAATGAAAAGGGCTGAAACGAATAAGGTGAAGAAACATGCTAAAGCCTGCGAAGAGAACCAACATGTTTTTGTCCCTCTGGCTTTTGATACCTTTGGCTCCTTGGCACCGGAAGCTATCCGTTTCCTAACCAGGGTCCAACGGGTTGTGCATAGCAATGTGTCGACTCCAAAGGGGCAGGGGTATGTTTTTAGCAGGTTCGGGTTTGCAATTCAGAAAGGGGTGGCGGCGCAGCTTGTTGCCCGCCTACCTGCTATGTTGATGTAATATCTATGTTTCTATTTGATATATTATTATTATACATTACTTAAAATATAAATATAGAAATTCGATTTGGTTCGATTTTTACAAAAAAAACTTAAAACCAAACCGTCGTTTTTCGGATTCTTGCACACCCAAACAAGCTTCTGATTTCCGCTATTTAGATGTTTGTGTCCACCAGCATTGGAAATTTAGAACACTGAACACTGAGTCCAAGTTCCAGAACTGATCTGACTGGTTCTCTCGAGTTTCATTCACTAAACCATGGAACTGAACTTCTAGAGCAGAGCATGCTTCTAACAGATCTCCTGATTGATGTACTATGTTATTTTGGCGTCACTTCGGTTTGAAGAAGATTACCATGATGCATAATGGGTTCCAGATACATAAGGATTCGAAGAAAAGAAAACAAGTAGAACCAAATATTGTAATTTGTAAGCTTCTAACTTGTAAGAAGTAACTAAATTATCTTGCAACAATCAAAGCGCATAGAAAAATAACCGATCATAAGATGATAAGATACACATTATCGGGTCGTATATATTAGCTGATGCTGGTGCTGATGCAATCTGGGCAGATGGGATACGTTGCCGACTTTGATGATGTTCACAAGTAAGGGCAAAGGTTAGTGAGGACTCACCCCACCTATTTTTTTGCTCAGCAGTGTAAATTTACCCATTTTCATCTGAAAATTTTGAGCCCCCCCCAACGGCGTCCAGGGTTTATGAAAATTTTCATTTATTAACTCAAAACTTATAATTTATACTTGTTTTAATAATTTTGAATAATACTATAAACTTTATTTAATGATAATTTCTCTGTGTTTAAATTTTGGTATGACCTCTGTTCAATAAGCTTGTTTTAATCTTCTAATATGTTGCTAATAATAATGATAAGTTTCTTAAATTAGTGATTTTGAATAGAAGTTATTATTCCGCTGGTACCACCCAGGTTTAAGTTCCCAGGCGAAGACTTTGACACAAGATTTAACGATTTGACAATGGAAAGTTTCAAGGAGTCGGCCGCATTACCATAATCACCTGGGAAGCAATAAAGTGAAGATAAGACATGAAGTATATCAAAATGAAGAAGAGCTAACTAAAGGAGGAAGATAAAAGAGGAAGGAAATCGGTCTTTAGGTAACCCGAAGCGAGTGTTTAAAACTTCATGCATTAAATAAGAATATTGTGTTTTTCACTTGTTGCCTTTATTTCATTTGTTTGCCAGCGTTCATAATAAAGTTTTAAGTTTGCAGGTATGGGAACTCCAGATTTTGGTTTTATATGAGCTGTAAAGACTCATCTATCTTTTTGTCGGTTTATACATTAAATCATAAGATTATAAAATCGTATTCAAATAAGATTTATAAAAATCTTAATCTTTAGATGTTTGAATCTCTTTTGGATAATCAATACTCGTATTATCCTTTTGTTTAGAACATGCTGGACATACATGATACATTCTTTTGATGCTTTCTAAATAAGAAAATCATGTATTAAGCCGGTGGACTCAGATACTATTATACCTTTATCCAAAGATTGGATTTTGTCTTTCAGATATTAGTTTCAACTGTTGGAGTTTTTCTTGATAGATAAGATATATATACGATTTTGTAAGTGTTTATATTCTCTTGTTGTCAAAGATGTTGATGTCACTAATGCAACGGAAGAAAACCATGCTAACTATTCATTATGAAAGCATAAAGGACGCATAGGTTTGAGACCACTGGAACCGTTTCTAAAGTTTTGCGTCCAAGATGTGCACTATTTCACGCAAATGAACAATCACACTTACCTGGAAGCCCATGCGCGATGTAAAGGACGGTGACAACATCTTGGTCTGCCTTTGTCAAAATTTAGAGAAGAATGGAAGATGAAGAAAAACATTTTTGTTTATGATAACAACGCTACACATCATCTTAAACTTCATTTACTATACTCGTAAGTCGTAACATATTATACTCGTAATAAACAGAGTATATGTTCGACCAGTAAACCTGTAGAGGCCGGTTGGGTTGCAGGTCCGGTTTTGAAAACATTGCAAAACTATATTCATTCTATGAAGTTATAGAATTAAATGTTTCTGTTCATGTGTTGACAGTTCTAAACAGTATACATATACGAACCCAAAAATCATGTGAGACCTTCGTGTTTGCAGATTTTAATCAATATGAATTACATCATAATAATTCAGCTTTGATTATCATTGGTCATTTGTCTTATTATTCATTTAACTATTATCCATACATAAATGAAACAAAAATAATAAAAAATAAGATAATAAATCACAACAATAAGACCAAAAAAGAAGACATGGTGAAAGTCTGTTCCATGATTAGGTAAAACAAAACAAGAGTATAACATTATAGAAAGGAATATATAAAATAGAATAAGAAACTTAACATGGCGATTTCAGATCAGCCATATTGGTTTCACATAACTTCTTGCGATTTTCTCACACATCGACCAACTTTCTTCCTGAACTCCTCCTTTCTCTCTCTCCATTCTTTCTGAAAATCACATATATCAAGTATTAAAATCATGATGATATTATCAACCGCACAAAGAGCGATTAAAATTAGAGGTGGCAAAAATGGCCTGGCTGAATAACGGGTTGACTTATATTCAACTCATTTGACCTGTTAGATAAAGAAACTTCCGACCCGTTTATTTACAAAATTGCCACTTCTAGTAAACAAAAGAGAGAATGTATTAATTACCGCGGCTTCCACATTAGCAGGTGATTCATCATTAGGACTAGAAAGCATGGAGATAATACTTAAGACTATGCTTTCTACCTGCAAATACAATATTTTCAACCATTTAGAAAAAGTTAAAAACAAAAAAACAACAAAGAAAATAACTGTTAGGTGTAATCAAGTAGAATAATACTTTTTAGTCCATTTTTTAGCTTTATAAATAATTAACAATTTATAAATATGATTACAAAAACTATTATTTATAAAAAATCTTTTGTAAACAATTCTTAGTTCTATAAATAACTTACATGCTATGAATGATTACAATTACCATAAATAAATAAAAAATCTTTTGTACATCGTTAACATCTTAATATATCTTATAATATATCGACTGCAAATGAGAAATGCTATACAACCTTGACAGCTTGATGGTTCAAACTTTTATGTGGCGGATGCAAGGAGCATAATAAATCTTTTGACTAAACAAAGATCTCGAAATTTGCATTAAATAGTTTCAAAATGAAATCTTTTGATAACTTACTGTTTAAACATGATTTGAAGTTTCATAATAAGAATTATTGACCAATAATTGAGAAATATGTTTCTTGATCAGGGAATATGATATTTTGGTAATGTACTCATGACTGCAAATGTTTTCTTAACGTAAATCAGCTTTATAAATGTCGACCAAGTTTTTAAAATACATTTTAATATACGGTTGAATAAGTTTGCAAACGTTTTCTTAACGTGAAATACTACAGTGAGTGAGAATACAGGTTGTGGAATTATACTAGGTATGGCTTTCAAGGATTAAAAAAAAGTCAATATTATCTACAACTAGTCTATAAATATCATAAATTCATATGAATCATACAGTAGTTCACTTAATCTCTTCAATTGATTAAATTTCAAACATGTTTAGTTACCTGTGTTAAGAGATTTGTGGCATTCATAAAAAAAATGCATAATGACTTAATAACACACTCGTAACTCATAAAAACACATTTACACAACCTATACCAATCAATAACATACCGTATGAACTGGTGTCCACCGCTCACTTGCAAGCTCATACCCGTTAGGATCATCACCAGGTGGATGAAGAATTGAAATACAAACCTTGCCATCAGGGTAAACTGAAAAATAACAACAAAAACATAACATTTTTAAAAAATATTCTACAAAATCCTTCCTTTGTATTTAAAAAATAAGAAAAATTCAAAATATATGTGCACTAACCGTTCGGATGCCAAACCTCTGACGTAAATCTTACGGTTGGAGGGCTATTTGGGTAATTTAATGGGAAGGTCATTATAGCATTAAAAAACCCTCCATCACTGAAACAAAGTATTTAAAAACCAAAAATCAGAAACATATTATTCATAAAATAATCTTAAAAGCTTCTAGAAACCAAGATCAAAACCAAGCTTCAATCTTTATGATAACTAAATAAAATCCGTAAGCATCAAACAAAAACCCCAAATTTACACCAAAAAGTCCGACAAACCCTAATCAACCAAAATCGACAAACTCAAGTTCCTAAATGGAAACGAAACAGCACACGTATTCAACACTATATCGGCTAAAATCCTAAATAGACGCCAAACAATTCAACAAACCCTAATAAACCAAAATCCACGAACTCAATATGGATGGCTGAAACAAAGCATTTAAAAACCAATAATTAAATGCATATTATTTATAAAATGATATCAAAAGCTTCGAAACCAAGATCAACACCAAGCTTCAAACTTTGAACATAATGCACATATAATAGAACAATAAGCTACCAAATTTTACATAATTGCATGCATAAAAAAACCCTAATTAACCCAAACCCCCAACATAAAGCTCCTAATTATAAACAACACAGCACACAAATTAAACACTGTATCAGCAAAACTACAAAATTTACACCAAACAATTCAACAAACCGTAATTAACCTAAATCCCCAAAATCGATCCCTAATTTGAGAAAAATAACATACTATAATGTATTCGACCGTCCAATTATGGTGACACTCCAATCAAATTATTAGTCACGGGATGATCTTAAAGTTTCTACATCAAAACCAAAGCTTCAATCTTTCAGCAGAATGCACACATAATTAACCCAAAAAACTAGTGAAATTTGCATAATTGCATACATAACAGCTCAACAAATCCTAATTAACCTAAATTCCCAAACTTAAGCTCCTAATTGTAAACAAAACAGCAAACAGATTCAACACTGTATAAACTAAAACCCTAAATTTACAACAAAAATAAATATCAAAAACTAAATATATGTTCTTCATATAATTATCTTTTGGAAGCTTTTAGAAACCAAGATTCAATCTTTAAAAATAATTCACACATAATTGAACAAAATACTAGTGAAATTTGCATAACTACATGCATAACAATAAAAACCCCCTAATTTGAAGCCTAAATGAACCAAAACCCTAATTAACACAAATCCACAGAATCAAGCTCCTAATTGTATAAACCAAAACCCTAATTAAACAACAAACAATTCAACAAACCCTAATTAACCCAAACCCCCAAAATCAAGCACCTAATTGTATAAACTAAAACCCTAATTTCACACCAAACAATTGAGCAAACCTTAATTAGGGATTTAAAAAAAAACATACTATAATGTATCAGGCGGTCCGATAACGGTGACACTCCATTCAAAGAGATTGGTTTCATCAACGAGGCCAGCGGAGAATCCATCAACAGGGTTTTTACAGAGATCTATCAAAACAAACCACAAATCATAACATAATCGAATAATAATAATAATGAAATTAAATAGGGGTAATTGAAATTGAAGCGGTGAATTGAACCTTTAAGTTGTTTCTGAAGAAGGAGACTCGCTTGAGATGGAGAGGCCATGGATGAATGGAGGCCGATGTGTTATTATTATTATTATTATTAGGGCAGCAAGTGAAGAAGAACAAAAGGGATTTTGGAATATGGAGTTTGATCGATTTTATAACACCAATAAAGTGTTTTTTGGAATAAAAGAAGAATATTGTTTTTTAACTTTCAAAAGTTAAAAAGATTATTAGTATTTGATAGAAGATAATTAAGGATGGTTAAAGTTTTATGATATCTCCTTATCTAGTTATTTAAAATCTCATGGAGTGATGGAGGTCTCGGACCCGGTTTATTTAGAGATCTAAATTTGTTTGCTGGTAAAATGGTGGTGGGGATTTAAAACGGAACTGGATAGACTTTGGTATAGAGTGATTAGTGGAATACGTTAGAATAAATGAGGTATTAAATAAATCCCATCTATATCAATTATTTCCTGTATTTAGTAAGAAATGCATTTATTGCAGATTCAGTTAAAGGAATTGCGGGTACTAGTAGGAAAAACCTATTTTGGCTTGATAAATGGATTGGATAAATTTCTCTATGTAAATAGTTTCCCTTGATGTTTAACTTGGAATGAAACAAAAGGTGTTTGATTAGTGGCAAAACCGTGACGGGCTCTTCAATTGAGGGTTGAATTGGACTTGGGTGGTAGAACCTTCTACTTATTCAGAAGTATAAGAGCTATGGGTTTGTCTTGATATGTTGTCGGGTAGAGTTATGAAGGAAACGGGAATATAAGTGGTAAAAGGAGGACATTAACACAAAATTAGTTCGACTTAAATTTCGGGGTTTAGTCTTTGTTTTGGATTTGAATAAATGTGTCTCACAAAAGGTTAATATCTTTGGAAGAAGAGAGGAGATGGTAAAATCGCGACAACATATGCTCTCTTCATCAGGAACGTTGTGGATGAAATAAAGCAGCGCCCGTTATGCGACGGTGAAAGGGAATCGGCGGATCATACACTAACGTCTCCTAGATACATCTCGATTGTGGATATAGTAAGATAAAACAAAAGACATCAGTCGGTAAACCCTTATGACATACTGTTGTATTGGAAAGCAATAAACAAGGCCCTTTTTGATAATAAACAAGTTTCGGTTAATATAATCAAGTAAGATATCAAAAGGTCTGGCTTTGGGTGAAGAATATGGGAAAACTTGTGAGATGGATTGGGATACTTGACGTGCTTATTCGTATTGATATACTTGTATTGTAATAGGATGAGATTATAATCAGGTGTAATGATGCATCTAGTCTAGTCTCTTGCTAACGTAGATATGTTTTTTTCAATACATTTTGTTGTTCAAATATAAATCTAATTATCTAAAATCCATATAAAATCTTGAAAATTTTTGAGAAATTAAGAATCTTTTATTTACAAATTTGTTTTATAGAAGAAAAGTAAAAGCTCATAAAAGAAATACAGTATTTTTTTTTAACTTTTTCAAAACCTTACGATTATATTTTTTACTTTTTAGATGTTTGCAATAGGATGGGATTGTAATATCCCATGTGGTTTCATTTATTTGTATGGAGTGATCTACAATTGTCTTGATTCCTGTTCTTTTTGTTGTAGTGTCTTTATCATTACAATGATATAACATTTGCAACTCATGTGTTACTTGTGTTTGTTAGATCTGATCTACTCACACATTTCCATCATCCTTCATTTACATTAAAGGGTTGGTTAGTTAGTCACCAAAGGTCGTTTGTAATATTGATAGGTTTTATTTAGAGGTTGTGTTGTACTAGTATTTTTATGACTCGATAAAGAGTTTAATTGTGGAAAATTGCCTTAAATGTCACCATTCGAGTTCCTAAACACAAATCTTGATTCATAAATAATGTATAAAGAATTTTTAAACCATCAATTAAATAACTTTATTTTCTTCTGAATTCCACTCTAATTTTCTGTCCCGAATCTGAAACATATCACCTGTCCAAGGTAAAAAACTATCAAAACATCATGGAATATATGAATCGTTTAGCAATTTCAAACACCAACACATACCAGCTTTTCAGAACATCTTTGACCAGATTCAAAAGTTTATATTAAAGAGTTCACGTAATCATAATTATCAGATTCAAAAGTTGAACACAAAATGCGCAATGGGACGATCAAAAACAATACCATAACAAAGTTTTGATTTCATTAATACCATAACCACTTCATCAAAATACATATCCCCAGAAACAAACACAAATACTATAACACCACATGAACCAAACACATAACAAACCATCTAAACAAAACCTAATTAACCTCCAAATCCATAGAGAGTCCTGCCTTGCCTCTTCAAGGCATAGACGACATCCATGGCCGTGACGGTCTTCCTCCTGGCATGCTCCGTGTACGTCACCGCGTCACGAATGACATTCTCCAAGAATATCTTCAACACCCCACGCGTCTCCTCGTATATCAGACCACTGATCCTCTTGACTCCGCCTCTTCTGGCCAGCCTCCTGATGGCGGGCTTGGTGATACCCTGAATGTTATCTCTCAACACCTTCCTGTGTCGCTTTGCTCCACCTTTGCCCAACCCCTTACCGCCCTTACCACGCCCAGACATTTTGAAACAAGGGTTTTGATTTGAACAATAAAATATTTATGGGTTTGTGATTAATTGATGATTGAAAATGGATTGTGGGTTAGGGTTTATATAAGGATTGTGGAATTGGGGGTTTTGAATTTTGGGCGGTAAGTGAAATGAAATGAAATATACGCGGGGTGTTGAAAGAGTGGATTTGGATAGATGTGAGCCGTTGATGGAAGTGTTATCGATGGACGAGAGTAAGAAGAAGTGATGGATCGATGACATGGCAGGTTGATGCTTGGTAGTATTTGGTAATTTCATTTTACTACTCTAAATATGGATCATGCATATATAACCCCCTGTTACACATTTTTCTTAAAATTCTCTATAGAGTTTGTTTAACCTTTTTTTAACTTAACACGTTTATTAAAATTTTTGTTTTAATATCCACTTTTTTAAGATTTTTTGTATAGTTATACTTATATAATTTGTGTTATATAAATAAAATAAGTTGCATATATGAAGCACTTTGCATTCGTGATAACAGGCTTATGAATCTTGTAGCAGCCATAACAACAACCTTTTACAAGCCGCGACATAAACTCCATATCAGATTTTAAATTTTCTTAAAAACACAATAAAAAAATATATAGCATATAAATTGTATGAGCATTCTCATAAAAACTCTTATTTATGTGAATGGTGTTTTTATAATTTAGAGAGTGATTTATGGTCTTGTGAATGAAAAGTTTTTATATTGTAGAAAACGCGATGATTTTCCTGTATATTTGGTTGTGAGTGAAGAAAAGTGAAATGATAATGATAAATGTATAAAAAAATATTATTTAATTGAAAATAAGAGAGAAAATTTAGTGTGTTTAGTGTAATTTTGAATTTAGAAATAGTGAATCAGATGAGAATGCTCTAAGTGTGCATGTCAGAAAGGGAACACACATCGTTGGTCTGTTGAAAGCTTTTTAATTTTTAGTTCCAAACGAAACGGTAGGCGAGAGAGAAGCAATAGTGATTTTTTTGTAGGACGTGTTGTGGGTGCTCTTAGAGACCATGTCAACAAAATGATCAATGATGTTTCCATGTAATCAACAAAACACACATAGGCATATAAGGTTAGCATCAAGTAACTAGTAAGTCTTCGGTATTCAAAGCTGATTATCACATTCTTAGTAAATAGTAATGATTATTATGTCTCGTAATTTGTACTGGTCAGTGTTCAAAGATGGTTAAACATTTAGGCCGGTAAACATTTAAATGGTTATCCTTTATGGTATTTTTATATACAACTCAGAAATTATCTATACTATATATAATGCATGGGTGAAGGATCTCTTAAAATTTAAGAGGTACAATACTATTGCTTAAAGTATAATCGCTAATGCAATCAATTTTGAAAATCTATGGGTAATATAGTATTTGTTTACTATTGTCGTTAAAGGTTAAAAGTTTTAACAATTTAGTTTGAAACATACTTACAATTATGGTCCTTAAACTTAAGGGTAAATTTTGTTAACATTATTAAATAGTTACATATAACTTTTTTACATGTTAATTTTTTTTTTTTTAAATTATACCATAAAAACGAGCATTTATTCTATTTAATTTGAGTATGGTATTGCTATACTTTTAAGAATTTAAAAAATAACATGTTGCGTGGCATGCAATTAGGGCAGCAACGGGTCTGGTGGGCTTGGGTCATGTTTCAGACTGAGTTACCCATTCACCGATGAATGGTTACGCGTCCGACGCCGCATTACATGCATACTATGGTCAGGCTATGTACGTGCGTACTATAGTGAGGTCACCGCTTATGTGTTCGATGTCGTGTTTGAGTGTGTACCTCGCTGCATCGTGCGGGCACCAAGCTAGTTTTTTTTTAAAAAAAATAGTAATTGCAACTACTTAGTTTACTATTAAAAATTCATGATGCACACAAGAAAATTTTGGCTCCTCTTGGACTAATCGTCCCGTTCCATATATTCCTAGCCTTGTTTTTTCTTACCAAAATTTAAGTCTATTTCCTACATTCCATTTTTCCCGTGACCCCTCATCCCAATCTAATGGCAGGCGACAATAACAGGTTTTTAACCAAGTTATATATTATGCTTCTTATTATCGCGTGTGGATCCTTACTAATTGCGTTATACCAATGTGCCTCGATGCTTTTTTGGGATCTACATCATCGTGGGCGACAACAAGGCCCCATAGAGAGACAATTACAAGAAAATGATGTGAGCAATGAGAATTCAATGGTTGGGCTCATCCCGTCACACAAGCACAAGGTCACGGACTCAGAGGATGGTGAGCCCATGTGTGCGGTGTGTCTAAGTGAGTTTGAGGAAGGAGATGAGCTACGCACTTTGCCTGAGTGTATGCACTCTTTTCATGTCCCTTGCATTGACATGTGGTTATATTCACATCGTAGTTGTCCCATTTGTCGAGTAGATGCGACAATTGTAGCTCCGTCTTCAGTTGAGGTTATATGTGTAGTTGGGCCACAACCACAACAAGAAGAAGAGGTAACAAGACCACAATATTCGGATGTGCCACAAGATGTAGTCAGTTAGTCATACAAAATAGGGTCGTGTAAAGGTAAGAAAATGCTTTAGGATAGTCAATGTGACTAGGTAGTTACTCTTTTGGGGATTGTTTTGGTTTTGAGTATGTTTTGTGCAATACGGATCTTTTGCATATATTTCTAGCTTCCAACCCGATAACCCGTCAATAGGGATTCATCTCGAGGCTAGAACTTTTCATGCCAAATTATTCGAGTAAACAAGCGGGTCTCTTGCGTGAGACATATTTCGCGATTTGGTATGAGTTCTTCATATAATGGATGGTTTAATTTGTATATGTATCACCATTCTTGGTAGAGAATCTTAAATGTAAAAGTAATAGTTTATTATAACAAATAATTTGGTGGCTATGAAAATTACATGTTAAGTTAATGATAATGTTGAAAATGCAAGGTTGTTTGTAAAATAGATACACTACTTAAAATAAGTTTTTAATTTACCAAGTGTCAAAATCGGAGTATGCATACACTCATAAACTCCACAATACATTTCAAATTGGAGGAGGCGTACAATCGTCGAATGGAGAAGTTTTGAACGTGAAAGAAAGCTTTGAAGCATGCTTCGTCTCCCTCATCCGATCAAACAAAGTTCACACCACTTGTTAATCAGTTGCGGACTCAAGTAATTTTTTTCATGAATGTGGCTAATTTTAGGTGTTCGGGTGCCTAAAACTTGGTTACAAATAAAGCTTGGACACTATATCGGAGAGGATGTCAAAGTTAAACGATCTCCAAACGGAAAATATCGAGATTAAGTGTTATAATGAAAAGAGAGCAGGTATAGAATTACTTTGGCTAACGTTGACAATCGTGAATCCATCTAGAGGACGACTCAAGATATTCGGGAGAAAACAACATTTTGCGCGTTGTATGATTTCATTTGGTGCTTTTTATTATTATTTAATGCTAAAAATGTAAATTAATATTCATGTTTTTTTTAAGAATTAGAATAGATAAAGTTAACTATATAAAAAATGGTTAATGAGATGTATTAAAAAGTTAATTTAAATGCAAGACCATCTTTCACTTAATCGTTATATATGTTTAATAAGTGTGTGGAAACCCTTCTCACCTACGTGACATATTTGTTTTCACCTTTCACCTGGCATTTGCATACGGCCTCACCCTCAATCCCTCATGCATCATTTTCTTACTCCCCCTCGTATTTAAGTGCACGACAATCACTTGTTAGACAACGTTAAATATGAAAAGCAAAGAAAGCAATTTAGTTGGCTTGTAGTCAAATTTGCGCTGAAGATTAACGAAATTTATACTTTATAGTAACAACATAATTAGAAATACAAAATAAAATTTTGAAGAATTGAAGTCAAATTTACGCTGAGGATTAACAAAGTTTATACTATATCGTGTCTTGATAAAGCCCGAATAATATAAATACCAATGAAATATTTAAGACCCTAATTTTTGAACGTTTTAAATGATCTTATATGGTATCTATACACAACCTTAATTTTGGAACAATATTGAAAAACATAGTAACTACAACTTCTTAATATCCTAGTAAAAATTCATAGTCACACAAGAAACTAAGAAAATGTTGGCTATCTTGGACTAATCGCCACTTTCCATATATCCCTAGACTTGTTTCTTGTAACCAACACTAAGCCTATTTGTTACATTCCATTTTTACCTCCCGATCCACTCCTTTCAACTAATGGCAAATGACATTAACCATAAAGGACCTTTATCAGAATTATGTTTTGCGATTCTTATTATCGTGGGTGGAGTTTTACCGTTTGTGTTATACTTTTGTTGCCCGATCCTTTTGTGGGCTATAAGTCTTCGTAGGCGGGAACAAGTGCCTGAGGAGATACAGTTGGAAGCAATTTATGTGAGCAATAAGAATTCAGTGTCGGGACTCATCCCGTCCCATAAACACAAGAAGGTCATGGGCTCAGTGGATGGTGAGCCCATGTGTGCGGTGTGTCTAAGTGAATTTGAGGATGGAGAAGAGTTACGCACTATGCCTGAGTGTATGCATTCCTTTTCATGCCCCTTGCATCAACATGTGGTTGTACTCCCATCGTAGCTGTCCCATTTGTCGACTAGATGCAACCAGCATTGCTCCGCCTTCAGTTGATGTTATATGTGTAAATGGTCCACAACCACCACGAGAAGAGGTGACGAGACCATAATATTTCAATGTGCCACCGGATTTAGTACGAAGTGAGGATAACTAAACGGTGATTTGATTAGTTTTAGATCAATTAGATTCACAAACTTGTCTAACCAAGAAAATGTGGTCCATTGATGGCTTAAAATATAGATCGAATCATTTCTTTTCGTGCGACTTAAGTTTGTATATCTTGTATGTGTTCAAAGTCTTCAACAAAGCCACACTTTGTGACACCATTTATAAGGTTTGTTCGTTAACATGTCGGTATCATCACAATACTAGAAATTTTCATGCCAAATGATTCGAACACACAAGCGGGTGTTTAAGTACGAAAGTAACGAAATATATAGTCAACTAGTTCATATTATTTCGGCTTCATCAATAAGAGATATGGTGTGAGTTCTTCATAATGGTTGGTTTAATCCGTGTCTCCATGCTCACTTTTCAAATATTTAAATGTAATAGTTTAATCATATTGAAGAAACACTAAATGACCCCGGCAGATTACGGATAATCTTAGGGTTAAGTAGATGCTTCCCACGAGGGTTAGGTCCGGCAAAGATGATTATTCTTCTCGACCTGCAAAACAGACACCGTGAGCTCGTCACTGAGAAGGGGGGGGTTCCTCCTTGTGACAACCCTCCGGCGAGAGAATCAGACTAGATTGCTCTGAATATAAGTGTATATTGAGAGAAATAGCTAGAGAGAAGATAAGATGATCCTACCGTTCCAAGGTGTTGGAGTATTTATAGCCGAATGTAGGTTTCCAATCAGGTACTGCCAGCTGTATATAGTATTCCTTTTCCACCAACTACAGGCTACGTACGTGCCACGATGGGAGTTGGTGGGTAGGCAGCGGCTGATAGTGACATTTTGTACTGGAGCGTGCTCCTCCTCGTACTATTGTCGGTGAGCTGTCACCCTGTGATTGGTTCATGGGCTGATTTTGTCAGATCTTGTCTATTTTGTCCATACCTTGGCAGGTATAGTACAAAAGATCTTCCAGAAGCGTACGGACTGGCTCTTTTGGGCGGGAATATTCCCGCCTTGCTCATTCTTTCCTCAGATGATATTGCTGAAGTATGAGTTAGTGCCTTATGCGTGTAGCCTTACTGTTAGTGCGGGTAGCCTTCCTTCTTGGCTTGTACCCACAGCTGCGGGAACAGGTAGGGTACTGTACCAAGGGAGGCTTTCCTGCGGGAACAGCTGGCTTATTGCGTGTAAGGTCTTCATCTCTGAGCATGGTGGGTCCTGCGGAACCAGCTGGTCTTTGCGTAGACGTACCTCTTCAAGGTGTGTCTTGCGGGTCCAACTGGGCTTTGCGGGGACCTACCTCTTCAAGTCCCCCCAGTCCATTGTTCTTCTCATGAATTGTTAATGAGGTGAACTTTTGGACTTTAAGCAAGGGGTTTTAAAGAGGGGTTTTTGTTTTTTTTTTGTTTTTTTTTAAGGTTTTCCGTGGGGATTCTTCCCGCAGTTTTCCTAATGTCACTTGCAGAAATTCCCGACTTTTCTGCCTGATCTTTGGTTATGATGCGGGTAGGTGTTTAATCTCTTCGCAAGTCGGGAGCGTTGAGTTTCACTTGTATAGATTCTTCACGAGGTTTTGGTAGTTTTGGACATAGTGATCAGTTATGTTAAACCACCAATTCCACCTTGAAGCTTCAAACAATCTAGTTCTCAACGTTCCCGCCATGCGGAGGTGTTATTTCTCTTTCCGCAAGCATGGCCCATAAGATCCTTCTTGGGTTCAATTCCCTGCAAGTGCTGAGTATGTGAAGGGTTTCGCCTTGACACTGTACCCGCACTTGTCTTACGGTTCCTTGTTTTCCAAGGTATCTTGGCTTCAATTCCCTGCAAGTGCTAAATACGTGAAGGGTTTCGCCTTGACACTGTACCCGCACTTGTCTTATGGTTTCTTGCTTTCCAAGGGGTATATTCCCTCTTATTTTTGAATCTTTTTGAATCTTTCTGAAATTCGAAGAGTTGGTGAAAGGATAAGGACAGTCCAAACGGCTGAAGGGACGTTGGCGTCTTCTGACGGTTTCAGGACGTGCAGGAAGTTATGACAACGTGACAGCATGTGGTCAATCAGGACGCTTTTTCAGGCGCGTGGGCGCGAGTTTCACGTCACGCGCCATTCTGACACCTGTTGCCAGCTTGCTTTATCCACACGTGTCGCCGTTTCATTGCACCTGCGCTCTCTCTCTCTCCTCCGCATTAAATTCATCGCATTCATTGCGATGAGTATATAAGGGGGTAGAGGGTGCATCTCATCCCATACCTTCACATCACTCTTCTTCTTCTAAGCGATTTCCGGCGAATACTCTTACTTTTCTGTCGAGCATTCTCCTGAAATCGCTCTCTTTAACATCTAAAAAATGTCTTCTACACATGATCCCGAGGTTAACGTCGAGGAGTCCGATGTATACCTCGAGAACCCGACGTCCACGTCTGATAAGGACGATAAGAGTACTGCTGGCGAGTGCCAGTGTACTCTTTCTGTCGATTTATACCACTATATCGTCAAGAAGTTCATGCTCGATCCTTACGAGCCTGAGTTTCCGGAGCCCCACCAGACGGTGTATGATGCCCCTAAGAGCAAAATAGGGGTTTATGCCTCATTCTTCATATATGGGAATCTCATATTACCATTAACGAAGTTCGTATACCGTGTTTTGGAGAAACACGGTGTGCATTTGACGGAGGTGCACCCGATGGCGATTGCTAAGGTTCTCCATTTTGAATGGGTGTGCTGCATTCTGGGCATCGAGCCCCGCGTCGACCGCCTGATGACCTTATACTCCTGGAGGTGCATCCAGGGTTGGTATACCCTGGTCACTCGGATCAAGGAGTTGAAGATCTGCGCTACCGAGCGCAGTCTTCGGTCTTGGAAGCGGGAGTTTTTCTACATCTCCGCTCGCGTCGTCCCCATCGCGATGACGTTCAAGAACGGGAGGGCGCTCCCTAACCTTCACGCCTCCAATTACCAGGAGGCGGAATGGTTCGCCAAGATCTCCCAGATCCAGACTCCGGTTTATCGCTTCGCGGAGTCTGGGATGGTGATGCTCGGGATGAGCCGCGTGTGGAAGGATGCTAGGTCTGGGAATCCGCAAATACCCACCGTTCTTGAATACGGTTTGAGCTCTATTCCTTACGGTATGCTCCATTTTTTGTGTTGGTTTAGGGTTTTTCTTCTAACATTGTTATCTTTTTTATTTCAGAGGGGAACGACTTACAATCGTTCCTGCATCCGCGGGAGACTGGTGGCCCTGCACGGTTGGGTACTCGTGATCTCGATGAGAACGAGTTGCCCATTCTGGAGCAAACGGCGGATAGATTCGTAGAAGTCTACCCGCCGGGTCATGAAATTTTGAGTGCCACCCGGCCAGGTAAGGAGTTTTTTAATCCTCGTCCTCTTCATGCTCAAACTTCTGCTGGAATTCCTCTGATTTTGTCATCTTCTGATGAGGAATCCGCAGATGGGCCTTTCTTTGTGAGGAAGAAGAAGGCTGCTGGCGGGAAGGGCAAGGCGAAGGTTACCTCCGTCGTCGACCTGGGAAATCAGTCTGATTCCGAGACTGAAAGCGAGGAGGCGGCGGGGAACCTTGGTGGTGGTGAGACCATTGCCTCGGAGGTTGAGACGACTGTCACCTCCGAGCAACCAAGCGTTACGGCGGTGACTGGCGTGAAGAGGCCAGTTCCATCGGGCTCGTCTCCGCCCGTCAGGTCTTTCAAGATTAAGAAAACCCGTAAGTATATTTTGTGTACCCTTTCCGCATTTCTTTCCGCCATTGTTTTTAATGTTTCGTTCTTTATGCAGGAGTGGACGTATCCGCTTTCCAGAGCGGTGCGGGAGGAAGCAGTTCCGGACCCACGACGATAGGTTTGGTCAACCTATCCGAGGCGATGACCCAGGCGCCTGAGCCTGTTTCCGGTGCTGGTTCAGTTGCTCATACTGTTGAGTCAACTGTTCTGGTTATGACTTCATCTCCGCCGGTCGTCAGTTCTATCTTTACCACATCCTTCACTGGGCCGGCGGTGACTTTTTCTGCAAGCTCATCCGCAGCGGCGACCACGGTTGTGAGTTCATCTCCAATGAGTTCACCTCCGATGATCTCTACCACGGTGGCTTCTACCATGCCCCCTCCGGTGTCAGCGACTACCTCGTCCATGGCCGGTTCTTCAGGTATGTTTGGGGTTGGGACCTCTAGCCAATCTTTGCCTCCTTCCCATCTCCTTGACCTCTTGGATGGATATCCCTTAGGTTCGGGTGACGGGTTCGGCGGCTACCGGCCTGTTATCGACCCTACAGGTGCGTGGGGTTATTTGGGCCTATTATCCATTTTTGTCATTTTTTTCCTAACTGTTATTTCTTTTTGCAGTTTCGGATTCCAATGAGGTGTACGCTCCACGGTGGAATATCCGCCGGGGAACGACCCTCCTGACGGCTACGGACTTCGTCGACTGGGCGCGCCATGCCGCCCCAAACGGTGCGTTGGGGGAGGCAATGGCCAGCTACCAGGAGAGTAGGCTGTCCAACGAGCTCCGAATCCTCCTTGCCCGGATCCAGCCGCGCGTCGAGCTACTTTGTCGTGAAAACGACAAGTTAAAGACTGCGCGTAGCCTGGAAGTGGCTCAGGCGCGAGCATTGCGGGAGGAGAACAAGAGGCTTGCTGCCGCCGTCGCGGAGAAGGAGAAGGCCTTCAAGGACCTTGAGGTCGAGATTCAAGCCAGGCATGAGGCTCGTTCCAAGGCTACCCAAGCTGTTAACGAACAGCTTAGGTTGGCCAAGGAAACTGCGCGTAATGCGACCGAGAGGGCCACCAAAGCTGAAGCCGTTGCTGAGCCTCTGCGCACTGAGAACGAAGAGCTCAAAGCCAAACTAGAGAAGCTTCAGCAGGCTCATGATGCTTTGGCTTTAGAAGATGCCAAGAAGCTCCAAGAGCTTCTTGATCAGAAGGGTATGCTTGATCGCACTGAGCGCAAGCTCAAGGGCGTTGAAGAGGCTGCTGCTAAGGATGTGTTGCTTGCCAACCTCAACAAGAATGAAGCCGAACGCGCCCGCGATCAAGCTCAAGCTACCCTCCAAGAAGCTCTGATCACTAAGTAATGGCTTCTACGAGAAGCGTTGCCGCAGGTACGCGTAGCTCCATAATTTCTTTACGCTTTTCTTTATACTTAGAAAAGTTCCTTTATATATACTTTTTTTTTGTAGGTTGTGCATCGGATTTTCGCGAACACCTCTTATGACGATGCCATGAGTGCAGCCCTCAACGCTTCTCATGAGGATGGGGAGAAAGTTGGTTTCCTGCTTGGTCTAGGATTTGCAGAGAAGGGCATCCCGCATTCCAACTTTCCTTTACATGATGTAGACACTGAAGCTGCCTACGACCAAGCTGTGAACCAGTATGCTGCCTTCCCGCATCCGGTTGTGGAGAAGGTGAACGAAATTGCAGCTGCTGATGACGGGCTAGCTGTTCTCAAGGCTTTCCTCGAACCGACGCAGACAACTGATGGTGCGGGTTCGAGTGGGTTTGGAGGGAGTGGTCCTGAAGCTTGAACCTTGAGATCCCTTCCAACCGTTAGGATAGATTTGTATTTTTGTAGGCGGGTAAATACCTAGCCATTCTTGTAATGTTTGAATTTTTATTGTAAATATAAATATTTTGTTAACGCCTTGCCTTGTAAACGTTATATGAATTGCTCATGCATATTTTAGCTTAACTTAGCAATTTTCTAAGTGTTTTGAATAAGTTAACCTTTCGACGTGTGTTGGATAATAGGTTACTGTTCTGTTTCATCTATCATGATTGTGCGGGTAGAACCGTCACTTTCACTTAGTAGGATGACCAAACTTTACCTATATCTGACCTGCGTGAAGGTTTTCCTCATCTTCCTCTTAGAAATATTTACTGTTTTTGTGTTTATGCGGGTTGTGCCGCTTTCTACACGCAACGACATACTTCCTCCCACACTTATTTATGCGGTGAATACCGGCATATCAGTGTGGTCAGTTCATAAGTATAAAGGTAAGGCTATCAACACAATGTGAAAGGAGAATCATTTCCATTAGAAGTGGCTCTAGGCCTTTTCTTTACAAGTTTGGTATTGATCTACATGTAACATTTGCGTAATTGAGCTCCATTCCATGTTCTTGGGATGGGGGTGCCATCGAGCCTTTCGAGCCGGTATGCGCCATTTCCCAAAACTTCTTTAATGATGTATAGCCCTTCCCAGACCGGGGCCAGCTTTCCTGGGCGTTCTTGGTTCGAAGCCTCGTTGTTACGCAGTATATAGTCTCCGACATTGAAGTTGCAGAGTTTTACCCGCGTGTTGTAGTACTTTTGCATTTGTCGCTTGTAGTTCTCTTCACGCGCTACGGCTAAGTCTCTGCGTTCTTCGGTCAGCAAAAGGTCTAACCGTCTTTCCGCATCATTGTCTTCTGGTTGAGTTATGACTCTTGGTGAGGGTAGATCAATTTCGACCGGGACCATGGCTTCAGTGCCATAGGTGAGGCTGAACGGGGTTTCGCCCGTGCTTGCCTTTTTTAGCGTTCTGTTCGCCCAAAGGCCATGTGGAACTTCGTCCACCAGCCCGATCTATGTTCCAAGAGTCTTTCTTTATGCCGTCGACGATGCTCTTGTTTGCTCTTTCCACCTCACCATTACCCTGCGGGTGTGCCACTGAGGTAAAGGTGTGGGTGATTTGAAGTTCTTTCAGCCACTTTTGTAGCTTCTGGTCAGCAAAGTTGGTGTCGTTATCGCTCACCAAATTCTGTGGAAGTCCAAAACGACAAATAATAAATTCCCAAATAAATTTTTTGATATGTTTTGCGGTTGTTTGGGCTAAGGGTTTTGCTTCTATCCACTAAGTGAAGTAGTCGATGGCTACCACTAGGAACTGAATGTTCCCTGTTGCTGTGGGAAATGGGCCTGTCACATCGATGGCCCACTTCTGAAATGGCCATGAAGAAGTGACTGGAACAAGTTCGTTCTTCGGGCGATGCGTGTTGGGTGCGTAGAGCTGGAAGGATCTACATTTTCTGATGTAGGCCAGCGCATCCGTGTGCATCCCCGGCCAAAAGTATCCCGCGTTGTTTAGCTTAGCTACAACTGCGCGTGGACCTGCGTGTACTCCACAGATGTCTTCGTGTACTTCCCTTAGGAGGTAGTCGGCATCTTGGTCGTCCACGCATCTGAGGAGTGGGCCAAGAAAGTTACGCCTGTAAAGTATGTCATCAACAAGTTGATAGTTCAGTGATTTACAGCGTATCTTTCTTGCATGTGTCTTCGACTCTGGTAGTATACCCGCTGCAAGGTAATTTATGATTGGTGTCATCCATGTTTCCGTGCCGGTTTGGATGACACGGATATCCTTGTGCGGGACTGATGGTGCTCCAAGAAGTTCAACGCGGATGTCCTTTCCCAAGTGGGTGAAGGCTAACGATGCAAGCTTGCTTAACGCATCCGCAGATTTGTTTTCGCTTCGCTTGATGTGCATAACTTTGCAATCGTTAAAATCGCACATAAGGGTTTTGCTTGTGCGAGGTACAGGGCCATTGTGTCGTTCACGGCCGTGTACGTCCCGTTTATCTGGTTGGCTACTAACATGGAATCCACGTGGGCTTCCAAGTTTTTCACCCCCATCTTACGCGCAATTCTTAATCCGGCCAAGAATGCTTCATACTCTGCTTCGTTATTCGTACTTGGGAAATCCAGCCGAATAGCGTAAGTGTACTCTTGGCCTGCTGGGTTAGTTAGTTTCAACCCTGCGCCTGAACCCTCGTTGTTGGCTGCTCCATCAGTATAGAGTCGCCAGCATCATCAATGTCCTGTGCTGGAGAGGGTTGAGCCTCTTCCTGGCACTCTTTTTCCCGCGAAGCGGGGACTTCTGCAATAAAGTCGGCCAAGACCTGGCCATTTATGGCCGGTCTTGGCTTGTACTTTATCGCGTATTCTCCCAATTCAATTTCCCATTTGGCTAGGCGCCCTGATAACTCGGGTTTGCCTAGAACGTTTGCAAGTTTGAAGTTGGTGAGAATGGTGATTGGGTGTCCTTGGAAATATCGTCTTAGCCTGCGTGAAGCCTGTACAAGCGCTAAGACTAATTTTTCTAGGGTAGAGTACCGGGTTTCCACGTCCGTTAAGACGCGGCTTATATAGTAGATGGGCATCTGAATGCCTTTTCGTTCTACTAGTAAGACTGCCCCGGTTGCTCTGTCTGTGGCGGAGAGGTAGAGAATTAATTCCTCCCCCGCTTCTGGTGCTGTGAGCGTTGGGAGTTCGATCAAGCGTGACCGAATCTCCTGAAAAGCTGCTTCCGCTTCTGGTGTCCAGCGGAAGTGCGTTTTCTTCAAGCAATTTCTCAATGTTGACACGAATGGGAACGACCTATCTGCATGGTTTGCCAAAAAGCGGTTAAGTGCGACTAGTCGTCCATTCAGTGTCTGAGCCTGTTTGATGGTAGTAGGTGATTCCATTTTCATAATGGCTTCAACCTTTTCAAGGTTCGCTCTGAAGCCATCTTTAGTAACGATGACTCCCAAGAACTTCCCTTCTTCCATTCCAAAAGAACACTTGCTCGGGTTGAGCTTCATGTTTATCCGTCTGAGCGTGTTGAAAGTTTCTTCGATGTCTTTCAACATCGCTTCTGGCCCATGGCTTTTGATGACCAAGTCATCCATATAAACTTCCAAGTTCCTCCCGATTTGGGCATGGAACTCTTTGTCCATCAGGTGTTGGTATGTGGACCCGGCATTCTTAAGTCCGAATGGCATCATTTGATAACAAAATGTGCCATCGAGCGTCCGAAATGCGGTTTTGTCCTGATCGTCAACGGCCATGTGGATTTGATGGTATCCTTTATACGCATCAAGGAAGCATTTAAGGCGAAACGGTGCTAACGAATCTACCTTAAGGTCAATTTCGGGTAACGGGTAACAATCCTTGGGGCATGCTTTGTTTAGGTCTTTGAAGTCTATGCACATGCGCCATTGTTTGTTGGATTTCGGTACCATGACGGGATTTGCAACCCATGTTTGATATTTACTAACGCGTACGATGTCTGCGTCAAGGAGTTCCTTGACTTGGGTTCTACACGCGTTAGCCTGTTCCGTACCCATTACGCGACGCTTTTGTATGACTGGCGGAAAAGCCGGGTCACATTTGAGCTTATGCTCCGCCTTACTTCGGGGTACACCAGTCATGTCAGCTGGTGTCCACGCAAAGATGTCAGCATTTTTTTTGCAATAAGCGTTTGAGTAAGGTGCGTGTGGGATCAGTGATTGTTGGGCCAATGGTAACGGCCTGGTCAGGGTATTTGCCATTGAAGGCCCATTATTCTGGCTCGGTAATGGTTGGTTTAGCCATCTTTGGTTTGGGTTTAGATGAGACAGATGCGATACATACCTGGGGAATACCCGTGATCATCGCAACACCCTCAGCTGTTGGCCATCCCATCATGCCATGGACCGAAGACACCACGACATTAAATCTTGCCATCCCATCTCTCCCGAAGAGAATGTCGTATGTGTGGTGTGGCTTCCTCATTACGACGAAGTCCACGTCTTCTGTGCGGGAGTGCTTCCCGTCCGTGAGAGTGACGGGGAAAGATAGGATACCCAAGGGGATGTTTGTGCTGCCATCGAACCCTTCCATTGAGGCGTAGACCGTTTCTAGGCGTTCTTTGTCTTCGTCGTCTAGCTTGTCGAAGAACTGCCTATACATGACCGTTGACGACGCGCCGTTATCAGCTAGAGTGCGGGAAGTGATGTAGTGCCCCAGCTGGCTTTTGATCACTATGGGGCCTTCTTTGTTGGGCCCTCCTGGCACACGCGGGAAGCGCACTTCAGCTTCTTTCCACGCACTTGGCTCTGTCGTTCGTCGTTTTCTTCATCTGACGTTGCCATGAACCATGTGGATGCTGATGTCGACGGGCTTTCGTCCATTGCCCTTGTACCGATTGTCGTTCCTCCCTCCGTTCTTGATTGACGCCACGAGGTGTGTGAGTTTCCCATCTTTGACGAATGTTTCGACGATATCCTTCAAAGATGTGCATTCCTCAGTGGTGTGGCCTTTGGTGCCGTGGAAGTCACAGGATTTGCTCTGATCAGCGTTATGACGCTGTCGGATTATTGGAGCCTTTGGCCATGGGAGTTTCTCGGTGACGCTTTTGGTGAGCGGCGTCCATCTGGGATTCCTGTTTGATGAGTGCGTGTTGTCCCTTCCGCCTAAGAGAGGGCGAGAGCTGGATGAGGTGTCAAAGTTTATCCTTGACTGCCAAATACCAAGCTTCCTCTTCTTATTTTGTCGGGCGGTACGAACGTTATTTTCTCTGGTCTTCTGCGTGTAGAGATTTGTGTTCTGGGGAAGATTTCAACCCAGTTGCTTCTCCGTCTCGGCAAAGCGTTTAGCTGCCGTCATGATGGCATCCCACGTGGATGGAATGCCATCTTTACCCGTCAACGTGCGGATAAGCTCTGGGTACTTAGCGCCCTGGATGAAAGCGGCGCGAACAAGATCTTCACTGATGGTGCCCAGACTTAGTTTCTTTGAGTTGAAGCGAGTGATGAAGTCTAGCAAAGATTAGTCTTCCTCTTTGACGCAGTTGAGGATCGTCCACTGCTCTTCAGTATATTTTCTTTGTTGACTGAAGTGCTGGCTGAACTTGTGCTGGAAGTCTGCCCAATCATAGATGTGGTGGACCGGTAGACGATCAAACCACGCTCTGGCTGCCCCGACGAGCGTCATCTGGAACATGCAGCACCATGTGGGTTCCGTCCAATTGCTGACGGTTGCCCCCGCTATAAATCTGTTCAAGTGATCGTCCGGGTCAGATACGCCATCGTAAGTACCTATGTTGGACATCTGTTTGGCACTCTTTGGAGCGATTGCTTCCGCAATGTCTCTTGCAAACTTGGACGTTCCCGCGTTTGC
Source organism: Bidens hawaiensis (assembly GCF_021521415.1). Lineage (NCBI taxonomy): Eukaryota > Viridiplantae > Streptophyta > Magnoliopsida > Asterales > Asteraceae > Bidens > Bidens hawaiensis. Next base: position 5,856 of record NW_027505099.1, on the reverse strand, counting down.
AACAGTCGGTCTGAAAGTTTTGGAGAAGTCGCGTGGGTTTCCCCCCGCGCTCTTTGGCTTGAAAGTTTCTCTAAAACTTCTTTTCGAGCGAAAGTCTGCTTCTTTACGCTTCCCTTTCGCCTTATGACGAGGGTTTGCGTCACTGTCAGATTTTTCCCACTCATCATCCGAATACTCGCAATCATTGCTCATGTTGAGCTGTTGTCGAGTGCTTCCGAATTCGTCATTAGCCTGTTGGAGTGAGCGTAAACGTTCATCCAACTCAGCTTGGAATTCTTTCTGATGTGCTTCCGCCCAAGCTTTAACTTGATCCAGTGTTTGGCGGGGAAGCCACGTCTGTTGCTTCTCTACCTGGGTATCAGTGAATCCTAGGGGAGGGTTGTTTACTGCACTTGCCCCCGCTTGGGTAACCGGGGTAGCGTTCGTAAAAATTGTGTATTCACCGGTGTTCCCCCCAGTAGCTGGGGTTGTGGTTACCGGAGTTTCTTGGTCACTTGGTGGCCTTGGCATCAGAGTAACCTTAACCATCTTTCCAGAAGTTTTGAAAAAACTGAAAGAATTAGTTCTAGCTTAATGCACGGATGGCGCCAATGAAGAAACACTAAATGACCCCGGCAGATTACGGATAATCTTAGGGTTAAGTAGATGCTTCCCACGAGGGTTAGGTCCGGCAAAGATGGTTATTCTTCTCGACCTGCAAAACAGACACCGTGAGCTCGTCACTGAGAAGGGGGGGTTCCTCCTTGTGACCACCCTCCGGCATGAGAACCAGACTAGATTGCTCTGAAGATAAGTGTATATTGAGAGAAATAGCTAGAGAGAAGATAAGATGATCCTACCGTTCCAAGGTGTTGGAGTATTTATAGCCGAAGGTAGGTTTCCAAGCAGGTACGGCCAGCTGTATATAGTATTCCTTTTCCACCAACTACAGGCTACGTACGTGCCATGATGGGAGTTGGTGGGTAGGCAGCGGCTGATAGTGACATTTTGTACTGGAGCGTGCTCCTCCTCGTACTATTGTCGGTGAGCTGTCACCCTGTGATTGGTTCATGGGCTGCTTTTGTCAGATCTTGTCTATTTTGTCCATACCTTGGCAGGTATAGTACAAAAGATCTTCCAGAAGCGTACGGACTGGCTCTTTTGGGCGGGAATATTCCCGCCTTGCTCATTCTTTCCTCATGTGACATTGCTGAAGTATGAGTTAGTGCCTTATGCGTGTAGCCTTACTGTTAGTGCGGGTAGCCTTCCTTCTTGGCTTGTACCCACAGCTGCGAGAACAGGTAGGGTACTGTACCAAGGGAGGCTTTCCTGCAGGAACAGCTGGCTTACTGCGTGTAAGGTCTTCATCTCTAAGCATGGTGGGTCCTGCGGAACCAGCTGGTCTTTGCGCAGACGTACCTCTTCAAGGTGTGTCTTGCGGGTCCAACTGGGCTTTGCGGGGACCTACCTCTTCACATATAAATAATTTAGTTATGAAAAATAAACGTAATAGTTGATGATAATATGAAAAATATAAGAATGTTTGTAAGATGAAAGCACTACATTGAAAAATTCAGTGGAAAGATTAATCACCAATCTTATCACAAAGAAAAAAAAAAGCGATCTCTAATTCTTTAAATGCTTATCGTTGATACCGGTAAAATAAGTGATAATTTCAATAAACAATACATTTTACGTAAATGCAATGTGTCGCTATAAATCTTACGAGAGTAGACAGATGCGATTCAGGTAGATAAGCTTGTTTTATTCCAATTTCCAATCATTAAACATTCGTTGTTTTTATGATTTTTATAATTCTATTATACTTTAGATAACTAGATAAGTACCAATATAGACAAAATTCTGTCTTTTATGCTAAACCCTAACCAACTATTATAACCATCAAGTCAAATAGGATGCAAAACGTCTTGCATTAGCATTAATAACCTTTTTTTAAAAAATCATGGGTCTTTTGTATATATAGATTATTAAAAAAGGACTTTGGTGTCGGAATGACTCCTATTGGGCCAAGTGACGGAACACTGTTGGGCCACGTCAATTTGTATATTCTTTTTTTTTATTTCCAGTACAGTAATGAACGTAATGGAACATGACTGAATTTGCGTCGACTCACCACATGAATGTCTGAAACCGACAACGCCCATGTTTTACCGATATTACATATGTTTAATAAGTGTAAGGGAACCTTTCCTTCGTATATGACACACGTTTTCACTATTTACTTGACCTTTACATGTGGTCTAGCATTTACAACAACAAACATTCATAAACCGCCATGTCAACGCTACGTTAGATTCCAAAATTTTATTAAAAACCCATTTTTTTCCCAAAAAACCCTCACAAACATCATCAAATAACACTAAAATAATACAATATACATACACATGTCAATATATGTGTGTGGTTGTGAGAGTAGGGCCCCGCCTGTTACCCCTATGTGGCTGAAGACACAGACTTTGCAAACAAACTTTTAGCCCACAATAAGGCGAGTCCATGCCCCTCTTGTTCGCCAGAATCCAAATCATTAAGACCTTGGGTTCCACACATTGTCGTGGATGCTCTTACCCTCTTGCATCAATTTCTTAACCCCCCCCCCCCCCCCCCCTTTCTGTTCATGTGTTCTCCAATCAACTTGTAGACAAAGTCAAATTTTAGACCTCATACCAATCGTGTTTTGATAAAGCCCGAATATTGTAAATTACCAACGTAAGAGTTAAGACTCCAATTGTTAAACGTTTTAAGTGATCTTTAATGGTATTTATATTGACAACTTAATTATGGAACAACATTAAAATAAATATAGTAATTAAAAATTCATTCGCACACAATAGGTTAAGTAAATGTTGGCCATCTTGAACTAATCGTCACTTTCCATATATTCCTAGACTTGTTTTTTCTAACCAAAACTAAGCCTATTTGTTACATTCCATTTCCCTCGTTCCGACCCTCTTCTCCTAATCTAATGGGAACTTTACCACAAATATGTTATGTGCTTCTTGGTGTCGTGATGGGACTAGTTTTCCCGGTTGTGTTTTTTTGTTGTTGCATGGTCTGTTTGGATTGGTGTTGTGGTGATAGGCGACAACAATACCCCATAGATATACAATTGCAAACAATTCCTGTGAGCAAAAAGAATTCGGTGTCAATATTCATCCCGTCCCATAAACACAAGAAGGTCATGGGCTCAATGGATGGTGAGCCCACGTGTGCCGTGTGTCTAAGTGAATTTGAGGATGGAGAAGAGTTACGCACTTTGCCTGAGTGTATGCACTCTTTTCACGTCCCTTGCATTGACATGTGGTTGTACTCCCATCGTAGTTGTCCCATTTGTCGACTAGATGTAACCATCCTAGCTCCGCCTTTGGCTGAGGTTAGATGTGTAAATGATCCACAACTACAACAAGAAGAAGATGTAACAAGGCCATAATATTCTAGTGTGCACAAGATCTAGTCAATGGTAATTTGATTTGATAGTTGACTCACAAACTTGCCATACATAGAAAACATGGTCCATTAATAGTTTGGAGTATAGATTGACCATCATTAGGGTTTCATCTCGACGCTAGAAGTTTTCATGCCAAATGATTCGAGTAAACAAACAAGTCTAAGCGAAAGAGATTAATTTGGTTCATATTATTCGGGCTTCATCAAACAAATATTTGATATGAGCTCTTCCTAACGAATGGTTACCTTGTATATCTACTCCCCTTGTTGGTACAAACATTATTAATCTCCATGTTCCCTTTTAAAAATCTGGCCTAATACTCAAATGTAATAGTTTATTGTAATAAATAATTTATTTGTAAAGAATAAATGTAAAAGTTGGAGATGATATGAAAAGTGAAGAACGTTTGTGAGACGAAAGTATAACATGTAAAAAATTTTATGAGATGATCGATTAATCACCAATCTCATTACGCGTATCGAACTTAATGTAATTCATTGCAAAAAAAAAGAGGAAAAATAAAACATATGTAAGCACATGGTGTGATCCGTGGCAAACCCAAAATTATTTTCACTTTGTCCGAAATTTTTGGGATCGGTTGTCTATCGCTAATTGCTATATGACATATTTTTTCAGGGAGGGTCGCATTCTTATTTCTTCCATTAATATAGATTAAAGGTACAAATCAATTATCAACATTGAACAATAGTAAAACCCTATTCAAATAAGCTAAAATTCGAAAACCATTTTAAATAATTTTTTTCTAAATCAAAGAAAAGTAATGAACTGAACATAAAAAACTAAAATTGGATAATAACTAACTAACCAATACAATCAAACTTTCAATTTTGAATTTTCAGACCTTAAAATTTAGAAAACTTCAAACCTCGAGAGACAAGAGCCACTAACATGGTAACCAGCGACCGTAAATTTTCCAGTGTGGTAAGCAAGCGACTGAAAATGTTTATATCAAGTTATTTATTAGATTTACAAGACGAGTGCTCGCGCGATGCAGCGGGAAATACAGGCCTTAATAATCACGTAAGAGATTTTTGGATGCTCATCGTTCCATTTGAAACCGTGGATTAAGAATTCTTATTTTAAACTCAATTTAGTAGCGAAGTACAAATGAAACCGAAATCTAACCATTGTTAATGGTTAATTTGTATTTGTTGGGTTTTAATTTTCAACGGTTTAGTTTCAGCTTTCGATGATAAAAAACGGCTTGGCTCACGGCTTAGTTTAAAACCATCAAAACCGGACCATAAACGCCTATACGTAAGATATTTTTTTAACTGAAAACAAGCTATGACAATATCATACTCAAATTAAAGAGAATTAAATGCTCGTTTTTATGGTGCAATTTTTTTAAAAAATATTAACGTATGAAAAAGTTATGACCGTTTAAAAATTGTGGGGGAATTTGAGGTAAAAATTAAATTATAAATAATATATAGTTAAAAGATAAGGGATCAAAGTTGTAACTATTCTTTAAATTTCCAAATGCTGATTAAAGTTGAGGGGGCAATATTTTAAATAATTTAGTGTTAGAATGACTACTATACCCCTATTTTAAGTTGTACCATGTGTTTGAAAAATTGTAAATTACTTAAAATTAAGTGTCTTAATTTGTCCATGGGTGGTGCATTATATATAGTATAGATATTTGTAAATATCTAATTTTCTATATTAATTTTTATTCGCGGTCCATCTTAGAATTAACGGGAGTCGTTCACTTGTTTTTAAAAATTCTTGGTGGGTTGCCGTTAAAATTTCTTGGGGGTCGGCCGATATTTTAACGTGTATGTAACAAAAAAGAATCCAAGGGGGGCAGACGAACGACATGCCTTAGCACTCGGCCCATACCTGGTTGTGACTAGTAAAATTAGTGATAACTTTAATAAACGATGCATCTATATAACCCTCATGTCTAGGGGTGTTCATGAAAACCGAAATTCAAACTGAAATCGAAACTCAAATAAACCAATTCTGAATTATTATTCAGATTCGAATATGGAATTTTAAAAAAATCACCTTGTTCGGATCATCCAGATATCCGTATAATCCGAATAATTAACATGTTTTAGTTTGTATTCAAATTTATGCTGAAGATTAACGTCGTCTATACTAATAATCACTACTAGAAAATAGTCTTTTAATGACGCGTTATGCGCGTCATTAAAGGGGTAGATGACACGATATCACGTGTCAAGGAAGGCCATGTCATAAAGTAAAAATGACGCAAATTTGTGTGTCATCTTTTTATGACAAACATTTATGACAAGCATTACTGGCATCTTTTTTTTGACACGCGTTTGCGAGTCATGGTTTTAAGTATTATAAAAAAGAATTTTTTTTGACAGATTTATAATTTCAACATTAAATAATGGCAATTAGCATCTCATAATAAA